>NC_080386.1:87234851-87446168 GCF_014773155.1 Arachis stenosperma
TTTTTGCTGATCTTCTTTTTAAGTATTTGTGTAAATAGCCCGGTTTGTGGGATTTTGAACTTTATTGTTTTGTTTAATGGTGCACGAAATTGTGATCATCAATGGCGCCATCAACATGGTACGCTCATTGCAATCTCAACTCTCTATCACAACTCCGCACAACTAACCAGCAAGTGCACTGGGTCGTCCAAGTAATAAACCTTACGCGAGTAAGGGTCGATCCCACGGAGATTGTTGGTATGAAGCAAGCTATGGTCACCTTGTAAATCTTAGTCAGGCAGACTCAAATGGGTATGGGTGATATATGAATAAAACATAAAGATAAAGATAGAGATACTTATGCAATTCATTGGTGAGAACTTCAGATAAGCGGATGGAGATGCTTTGTCCCTTCCGTCTCTCTGCTTTCCTACTGTCTTCATCCAATCCTTCTTACTCCTTTCCATGGCAAGCTTATGCAAGGGTTTCACCGTTGTCAGTGGCTACCTCCCATCCTCTCAGTGGAAATGTTCAACGCACCCTGTCACGGCACGGCTATCCATCTGTCGGTTCTCAATCAGGCCGGAATAGAATCCAGTGATTCTTTTGCGTTTGTCACTAACGCCCCGCCCTCAGGAGTTTGAAGCACGTCACAGTCATTCAATCATTGAATCCTACTCAGAATACCACAGACAAGGTTAGACCTTCCGGATTCTCTTGAATGCCGCCATCAGTTCTTGCCTATACCACGAAGACTCTGATCTCACGGAATGGCTGGCTCGGTTGTCAGGCGAGCACTCAGTTGTCAGGCGATCAACCATGCGTCGTGTATCAGGAATCTAAGAGATATTCACCCAATCTAAGGTAGAACGGAGGTGGTTGTCAGTCACACGTTCATAGGTGAGAATGATGATGAGTGTCACGGATCATCACATTCATCAAGTTGAAGAACAAGTGATATCTTGGAACAAGAACAAGCGGAATTGAATAGAAGAACAATAGTAATTGCATTAATACTCGAGGTACAGCAGAGCTCCACACCTTAATCTATGGTGTGTAGAAACTCCACCGTTGAAAATACATAAGAACAAGGTCTAGGCATGGCCGAATGGCAAGCCTCCCAAAGTGATCAAAAGATATAAAGATCAAAAGATTCCAAAGATCAGAAGATTTAAAATACAATAGTAAAAGGTCCTATATATAGAGAACTAGTAGCCTAGGGTGTACAGAGATGAGTAAATGACATAAAAATCCACTTCCGGGCCCACTTGGTGTGTGCTTGGGCTGAGCATTGAAGCATTTTCGTGTAGAGACTCTTCTTGGAGTTAAACGCCAGCTTTTGTGCCAGTTTGGACGTTTAACTCCCACTTTGGTGCCAGTTCCGGCGTTTAACGCTGGGAAATCTGAAGGTGACTTTGAACGCCGGTTTGGGCCATTAAATCTTGGGCAAAGTATGAACTATCATATATTGCTGGAAAGCCCAGGATGTCTACTTTCCAACGCCGTTGAGAGCGCGCCAATTGGCCTTCTGTAGCTCCAGAAAATCTACTTCGAGTGCAGGTAGGTCAGAATCCAACAGCATCTGCAGTCCTTTTCAGTCTCTAAATCAGATTTTTGCTCAGGTCCCTCAATTTCAGCCAGAAAATACCTGAAATCACAGAAAAATGCACAAACTCATAGTAAAGTCCAGAAAAGTGAATTTTAACTAAAAACTAATAAAAATATACTAAAAACTAACTAAATCCTACTAGAAACATACTAAAAATAATGCCAAAAAGCGTACAAATTATCCGCTCATCACAACACCAAACTTAAATTGTTGCTTGTCCCCAAGCAACTGAAAATCAAATAAGATCAAAAGAAGAGAATATGCAATGAATTCTAAAAACATCTATGAAGATCAGTATTAATTAGATGAGCGGGGCTTTTAGCTTTTTGCCTCTGAACAGTTTTGGCATCTCACTCTATCCTTTGAAATTCAGAATGATTGGCTTCTTTAGGAACTTAGAATCCAGATAGTGTCATTGATTCTCCTAGTTAAGTATGATGATTCTTGAACACAGCTACTTATTTGAGTCTTGGCCGTGGCCCAAAGCACTCTGTCTTCCAGTATTACCACCGGATACATACATGCCACAGACACATAATTGGGTGAACCTTTTCAGATTGTGACTCAGCTTTGCTAGAGTCCCCAATTAGAGGTGTCCAGGGTTCTTAAGCACACTCTTTTTGCCTTGGATCACAACTTTATTTCTTTCTTTTTTCTTTCTTTTTCTTTTCCCCTTTTTTTTTTCGTTTTTCTCCTCCCTTTTTTTTTCGCTTGCTTCTTTTTTTGTATTCACTGCTTTTTCTTGCTTCAAGAATCATTTTTGTGATTTTTCGGATCCTCAGTAACATGTCTCCTTTTTCATCATTCTTTCAAGAGCCAACATTCATGAACCACAAATTCAAAAGACATATGCACTGTTTAAGCATACATTCAGAAAACAAAAGTGTTGCCACCACATCAAAATAATTAATCTGTTATAAAATTCAAAATTCATGCAATTCTTTTCCTTTTCAATTAAGAACATTGTTTATTTAAGAAAGGTGATGTGTAACATCCCTTCCAGCAAAATACCTTGCTTAAGTCAGGGTATTTCCACTAGAAAGAACATTACGTAACCTTCTCTAGTATTAACTACTTAATTATCAAGCCTTTGTATCGAGTTCGCGTTTTAGTTTTTAGAAAATTGCAGAAAATTTTGTTTTTGTTCTTTAAAGACATATATCAAAGGTCTCCAACAAACAATAATCACATAAATATTATTGATAATAATTCTTGTACAAAAGAAACCAAATAAAACTCAAATACAATATACCAAACCTACCCCTCTATATGAAATAAAATCTCAAGGGACAATCAGCGAGGGGACTCTACCAGACCAATTAAAACAATAAAGAAAAAACCTACTAATCGCTCGCAGCTTCAAATTGCGTCTTCAAACCTGTGTCACTGAAAGGGTGGAAAATTTGGGGGTGAGAACCAAACCACATGTTCTCAGTAGAGGTCGAGAATGCCGTGAAAGTAAAGAATAAAGCGCAAATAGTTAATTTCATTCAGAGACATCTAAAAGAAAATTAACCTTCTTTAAAAGTATTAGTTAATTATTCAAAATGCCAGACCCATATTTTCTTTATAAAACTCTTAAAAGTTTCCTAGACTGTATGAATGACTAATTTGTTCCAAGCATAGGTTCATTAAGTCTATGCTGAACCAGCTTAATCTTTCATACTTTACTAAACCTCAAACACAAACCAATCACGGCCTCAGGCCTAAGCAATTCAATCAACATCCAATTCACCACAATCCAGTCAATCAGTTACAACCACAAGTAATGAGGTTCAAACACAATCAAGAGCAATTACATCAAGTATAGCAATTAGCAGTTAAACAGAATTATTCACTTAGGCAAACCAATTACAATATACACACCCAAACAATGTCACATAGATGCATATGATGAATGTCTAGTCCTAGTGCAGGCCATGAGCTCATGTGTCGGTTAGCACCTGCATTCCCGACATTTATCCGGTCACGAGTTCACGATTTCCCGGATACGATTTTCCGTTCAAATAAATGCGCATATAATTATTAGCAGCTCTATTGAGACAGCCTCTGCTTTCTACTCGCAGAAAATATACTCTTGGGAACGGAAAATTACTCTTGGGCTGCCTCAGGGCAACAGATAAATAAACAATATCTCTTGGGTTGCATTAAGCAACAAATATATATATAATATCTCTTGGGTTGCCTCAAGCAACAAACAGACATCTCTTGGGTTGCTTCAAGCAACAAACAAACATCTCTTGGGTTGCTTCAAGCAACAGATAATCATACAATAAGTACATTACTCTTTCCTTTTTCTTTCATAATTGCAAATACGCAAGCGGGACAAGACCCACGCCCTTGCCAACAATCTCATATACCAAATAATCTTTTCTTAAAAGAATCATGGAAGTTATTATCATTAAATAAACCTTAAATATTGATTTTGATTAAGTCCTTATACTTTTATAAAAATTCGGACATAATCTCCTTTAAAAATAGGACTTGGCCACCCTTACGGGTCCCAACCAAACAATCCACCAAACTCTTTTCAACCTTTCCAATATCAATTCAATTCAGAAACAAGCAAATTCCAATATTGAAACAGCCATATAACACTAAGGTTCATCTTTAATTTTATGAACTCATAACTCTCACTCAAGCATCCCCAACACCCTATCTTCTTTTCTGTTTTTAATATAGCAAATGAACTCGGAATTGCGCAAACTTTATGTCCAGGCGTTCATCTTGAAATAAGCTTTCTAACAAACCAAAGATCATAATTTTCTGGTTTCTCTAGCCTTAGAAATAAAGGAAAAACCAAGACTGCTCTGCAGTGCGTAAAACCAGAAAAACAGCAGCAGCATGTGACATTCAAAATTCAATATAAAATCCAAGTTAAATCCAATGACTTTGAAAATTAATACAGTTCAACTTCACTCATCCAAGTTTCTTTTCCAATTGGTTTCAGGTCAATATCATTTTTAATGAAGAAGTTATATAACCTAGAAGTTGACTGATTTTCTGCAGAATTCTGTTTTAAAACTTAATGAACTTATCTTCTTCCAAGTCCCATAACTTACTCATTAAAACATGGATAGCCCTGAAATTTAAGTCATATATGCTAAACATACTTAATTTTCACTTCCAATTGGTTGCATCTCAATATCATTCCAGATTTAAAAATTATAAAACCTCAAAGTTACTGACTTAGAAAAACAAAGCTTGACTTTTACTGCATAATACATCTTTCTTTGAAAATCCAAATCTTTAAAACCACAACTCTAACAATTCTAAATTTTTATGAAATCAAAGTATTAAGACCAAAGTTTCATTTAAAATTGGTTCCATTTCAAAATTCAAAGTGCAGAATTTCTATTAAAGGAATCAAGTTGCTGCTGTGTTAAATGTTCTGCAGAAAAACCAGATTTGACATCCCCAATTCAAAAATTCACCATAAATCATAAACTTAATGAAAAAGTCTCAAATTTACCAGTTTAGTTCCTTGTATCCCCAAGTTTAACCCAGATTTGGTCTCACGCAATTCCGATAAACACAGAATTAGTTATAGCTTTTCAAAGCTGCTGACTCAGTTTAGAAGTTATGCAGAAAATCAGATTTTAGAATTCAACTTTGGAAAATCATAACTAATTCTCTAGTTGATATGAAACCTTAAAAATTGAGTTTTCACAATTATGCTTAATATAATTTACTTAACACTTAAATTCTTATCATTTCAGTCACTATAGAGTCACTGATTCACTTTCAAAGTTGTCGTTTAATTTCAAAGCTCAGCTTGTTCAGCAAGCAATTCAACATCTCAAATTCAATCCTTTAAACATTCCCTAAACCCAATTCCAGTCAATCATCAACTAAATCCCTCACCGATAGAATAATTATAAAACCAGCTCAACAGCAACAATTCCAACATAATCCATCAAAATTCAGAATTTTCATCAATCACTCTTCAACATTTCATATTCCACCCATGATCAATCAATTCCACAAAATCCTCAATTTCAATAAATTCACAGCCACAATTCAATATTCACACAACCCATCAATGTCACTATCAATAATTCCGATTTACACTTCACAAGCACAACTTAGCATTCATATCATCAATTAATCACTCAGCAACAATTAAGACTATTTGCAATTTACTCAATAAACCTTACGGGCATTCTTAAATTGAAATCGTTTTAAACCCCCTACCTCGATGTCGCAATCGCATACTTTAACATAACAACTCTCTTCTCTTTTAGTTTCAAGGCAGCAGCGGTAACTCTCACGCAACCGGAACAGCAACAATATTAGCCTTCGCAGCACTGACCATGGTTGCAGTAAGATAGAGGATTCAAGTTGGATAGGAATCCAAAGCAATTTCAGCTCTAAGAATTCAAGACAAAGCAAGAACTAAAATAGAATTAAAACCAGAACATGGCAACCACAGCAGTGACAAAACAAAACGTGTAAATGGATCAACTCTAAGGAGAAGATAAGACCAGTACCCAGATAGCAAAATCAGAATCAGTACCAGCTTCAACCGTCCCATGGCAGCACCAGCTTCAATACTCGACCTAATTGTAACAGGAAATAGGTGCCAAAAAGGGGCTGAGCAACAAAGATATAGGCAACCATGATTAAAACAAGCACATGGAAGAGAAACAAAGTATAATCAGAGTAAGGGTGAGAGTGTTACGGTTTCAAAAATAGGAAAATTGAAATCAGAACAAGGAGGAAGACACTGGCTGAATTAAGAGTTGGTGGCGGCAGCTTGCTTTCTCTGATTACAAGCTCCATCCACGGCAGCTCCAAAAATCAAAAGGATAGAGATTAGAAGCAGGAAACGCCGTTCTTGTAGCAGCTCCAAATCAACAACAACCGTATTACCCTTCCCGTCAGTCTCACTTCTCCGTTATTCTTCCTCTTCTCCTCTGCCCTAACCAACGTTGACAGTGCTGAGGGGAGCTTCAGCGGCAGCTAGAAGTGCAACAGCCTCCCTCCCTCTTCTATTCGACGGCAACAGCAGCCACGGTGGCAGAGACACCCACCGGCGCTACTCCCTCCTTCCCCTCTTCCCTCTGCATCTCGTACTCTCTTACTCCCCCTTCCCCTGTTTCTCAGTCTCTCGTCTCCCCCCTTTCACCCTCGAGCTCCCCCCTGTTCCCTTTCTTTCCTTTCTGTGTTTGTGTTTATTTGTGAAATTAGGGTATCAATTAGGAATTTAATGAAATTAGGATTTTATAAAGAAATAAGGATAGATATGAATAGATATTTTGATAAAATTGGAAGGAAGAGTACTTTTAAAATCAAATATACTCTATTAAAATATTTAAGAACATCATTTATCAACATATTGCTAAGTGGAATTAATTATTTCTAATTTAAATTATAAAATAAGCATATTAATCACATTTTTATAAAATATAGTTTAAACTTAATACTAATTATTCAAATTAAATGATATAACTTTTTATTATTTTTCTATCACCGAAACTTTAATTTCAATTTACAAAATGTATATTTATGATAAAATTACTTAAATTAAATATATAATACTTCCATTACTAAATTTTATTTCCAAAGCATATGAAGTAACCAATTATAAAAATTACATAAGAATATTAATTAACTCAAACTCCAAATATTAATAAGACTAATTTAATTATTTTTAATTGACTAATTTATAAAATAAGATATCAAGTTAATAAAATAAATCGTAACCCTTTCAGAATAAAAGTTACTTGAATTAAATTATACAATCCTTTCTAATTTTTCAATTACTAAAATTATACAAAATATTCCATTATAGAAAATTACTTAAGAATCTTATTTGATTTAAAACGAAATTATCTCTGAATCTATTTAATTATCTCTAATAAAATAATTTCTAAAATTATAAAGTTTAAACTCAATAAGGTAAAATCACAATTTATTTATATTTAGATTTTTTTTCAAAAATGAGGGATGTTACATGATGGATTCATAGGACATTCATACTTTAAGGCATAGACACTAAGACACTAATGATCATAAGACACAAACATAAACAAACATAAGCATGAAAATTTCGAAAAACAGGAAAATAAAGAACAAGGAGATTAAAGAATGGGTCCACCTTAGTGATGGCGGCTTGTTCTTCCTTTTGAAGGTCTTATGGAGTGCTTGAGCTCCTCAATGTCTCTTCCTTGTCTTTGTTGCTCCTCTCTCATGATTCTTTGATCTTCTCTAACTTCATGGAGGAGGATGGAATGTTCTTGGTGCTCCACCCTTAGTTGTCCCATGTTGGAACTCAATTCTCCTAGGGAGGTGTTAATTTGCTCCCAATAGTCTTGTGGAGGAAAGTGCATCCCTTGAGGCATCTCAGGGATCTCATGATGAGAGGGGTCTCTTGTTTGCTCCATCCTTTTCTTAGTGATGGGCTTGTCCTCATAAATGAGGATGTCTCCTTCTATGTCAACTCCTACTGAATAACAGAGGTGACAAATGAGATGAGGAAAGGCTAACCTTGCCAAGGTAGAGGACTTGTCCGCTACCTTATAGAGTTCTTGGGCTATAACCTCATGAACTTCTACTTCTTCTCCAATCATGATGCTATGAATCATGATGGCCCGGTCTATAGTAACTTCGGACCGGTTGCTAGTGGGAATGATTGAGCGTTGGATAAACTCTAACCATCCTCTAGCCACGGGTTTGAGGTCATGCCTTCTCAATTGAACCGGCTTTCCTCTTGAATCTCTCTTCCATTGGGCGCCCTCTTCACATATGACTGTGAGGACTTGGTCCAACCTTTGATCAAAGTTGACCCTTCTAGTGTAAGGATGTTCATCTCCTTGCATCATGGGCAAGTTGAATGCCAACCTTACATTTTCCGGACTAAAATCCAAGTATTTCCACCGAACCATAGTAAGCCAATTCTTTGGATCCGGGTTCACACTTTGATCATGATTCTTGGTGATCCATGCATTGGCATAGAACTCTTGAACCATTAAGATTCCGACTTGTTGAATGTGGTTGGTAAGAACTTCCCAACCTCTTCTTCGGATCTCATGTCGGATCTCCGGATATTCACTCTTTTTGAGTGAAAAAGGGACCTCGGGGATCACCTTCTTCAAGGCCACAACTTCATAGAAGTGGTCTTGATGCACCCTTGAGATGAATCTCTCCATCTCCCATGACTCGGAGGTGGAAGCTTTTGCCTTCCCTTTCCTCTTTCTAGAGGTTTCTCCGGCCTTGGATGCCATAAATGGTTATGGAAAAACAAAAAGAAACACTTTTACCACACCAAACTTAAAAGGTTTGCTCGTCCTCGAGGAAAAAAAGAAAGAAGAGAGTAGAAGAAGAAGAAATAAGAAAGAAGGGAATGGCATTTTATCACTCCTTCATTTTCACACAACCTAAACACTACTTCTCCCCCTTTGGCCGAACCACAAAGCCATCTCCATCTCCTCTATTTCTTCTTCTTCTACTCTCTTCTTCCTTCTTTTGCTCGAGGACGAGCAAACCTTCTAAGTTTGGTGTGGTAAAAGCATTGCTTTTTATTTTTCCATAACCATTTATGGCATCCAAGGCTGGAGAAACCTCTAGAAAGAGGAAAGGAAAGGCAAAAGCTTCCACCTCCGAGTCATGGAAGATGGAGAGATTCATCTCAAAGGTGCATCAAGACCACTTCTATGAAGTTGTGGCCATGAAGAAGGTGATCCCCGAGGTCCCCTTCAAACTCAAAAAGAGTGAATACCCGGAAATCCGACATGAGATTTGTAGAAGAGGTTGGGAAGTTCTTACCAACCCCATTCAACAAGTCGGAATCTTAATGGTTCAAGAGTTCTATGCCAATGCATGGATCACCAAGAGCCATGATCAAAGTGTGAACCCGAACCCAAAGAATTGGCTTACAATGGTTCGGGGGAAATGCTTGGATTTCAGTCCGGAAAATGTAAGGTTGGCATTCAACTTGCCCATGATGCAAGGAGATGAACACCCTTACACTAGAAGGGTCAACTTTGATCAAAGGTTGGACCAAGTCCTCATAGACATTTGTGAAGAGGGCACCCAATGGAAGAGAGATTCAAGAGGGAAGCCGGTTTAACTAAGAAGGCATGACCTCAAGCCCGTGGCTAGGGGATGGTTGGAGTTTATCCAACGCTCAATCATTCCTACTAGCAACCGGTCTGAAGTCACTATAGACCGGGCCATCATGATTCATAGCATCATGATTGGAGAGGAAGTAGAAGTTCATGAGGTTATAGCCCAAGAACTTTATAAGGTGGCGGACAAGTCCTCTACCTTGGCAAGGTTAGCCTTTCCTCATCTCATTTGTCACCTCTGTCATTCAGTTGGAATTGACATAGAGGGAGACACCCTCATTGATGAGGACAAGCCCATCACTAAGAAAAGGATGGAGCAAACAAGGGATCCCACTCATCATGAAATCCCTGAGATGCCTCAAGGGATGCACTTTCCTCCACAAAACTATTGGGAGCAAATCAACACCTCCCTATGAGAATTAAGTTCCAACATGGGACAACTAAGGGTGGAGCACCAAGAACATTCCATCCTCCTCCATGAAATTAGAGAAGATCAAAGAATCATGAGAGAGGAGCAACAAAGACAAGGAAGAGACATTGAGGAGCTCAAGCACTCCATAAGATCTTCAAGAGGAAGAACAAGCCGCCATCACTAAGGTGGACCCGTTCTTTAATTTCCTTGTTCTTTATTTTCCTGTTTTTCAAATTTTCATGCTTATGTTTATCTATGTTTGTGTCTTGTGATCATTAGTGTCTTAGTGTCTATGCCTTAAAGTTATGAATGTCCTATGAATCCATCACCTTTCTTGAATGAAAAATGTTCTTAATTGAAAAAGAAAAGAATTGCATGAATTCTGAATTTTATAACAGATTAATTATTTTGATGTGGTGGCAATACTTCTGTTTTCTGAATGTATGCTTAAACAGTGCATATATCTTTTGAATTTGTTGTTCATGAATGGTTGGCTCTTGAAAGAATGATGAAAAAGGAGACATGTTACTAAGGATCTGAAAAATCATAAAAATGATTCTTGAAGCAAGAAAAAGCAGTCAATTCAAAAAAAAAAAGAAAAGAAAGAAATAAAGTTGTGATCCAAGGCAAAAAGAGTGTGCTTAAGAATCCTGGACACCTCTAATTGGGGACTTTAGCAAAGCTGAGTCACAATCTGAAAAGGTTCACCCAATTATGTGTCTGTGGCATGTATGTATTCGGTGGTAATACTGGAAGACAGAGTGCTTTGGGCCACGGCCAAGACTCATAAAATAGCTGTGTTCAAGAATCATCATACTTAACTAGGAGAATCAATAGCACTATCTGGATTCTGAGTTCCTATAGAAGCTAATCTTTCTGAATTTCAAAGGATAAAGTGAGATGCCAAAACTGTTCAGAGGCAAAAAGCTAAAGGCCCCGCTCATCTAATTAATTCTGATCTTCATGGATATTTTTGGAATTCATTGTATATTCTCTTCTTTTTATCTTATTTGATTTTCAGTTGCTTGGGAACAAGCAACAATTTAAGTTTGGTGTTGTGATGAGCGGATAATTTATACGCTTTTTGGCATTGTTTTTAGTATGTTTTTAGTATGTTTTAGTTAGGTTTTGTTATATTTTTATTAGTTTTTAGTTAAAATTCACTTTTCTAGACTTTACTATGAGTTTGTGTGTTTTTCTCTGATTTCAAGTATTTTTTGGCTGAAATTGAGGGACCTGAGCAAAAATCTGATTCAGAGGCTGAAAAGGACTGCAGATACTGTTGGATTCTGACCTCTTTGCACTCGAAGTGGATTTTTTGGAGCTACAGAAGCCCAATTGGGGCGCTCTCAACTGTGTTGGAAAGTAGACATCCTGGGCTTTCCAGCAATGTATAATAATCCATACTTTGCCCGAGATTTGATGGCCCAAACCGGCGTTCCAAATCAGCTCAAAACTGCCCGGCGTTAAACGCCGAAACTGGCACAAGAATGGGAGTTAAATGCCCAAACTGGCACAAAAGCTGGCGTTTAACTCCAAGAAAAGTCTCTACACATGAAAGCTTCAATGCTCAGCCCAAGCACACACCAAGTGGGCCCGGAAGTGGATTTTTATGTCATTTACTCATTTTTGTAAATCCTAGGCTACTAGTTCTCTACAAATAGGACCTTTTGCTATTGTATTTTCATCTTTTGATCATTTCAGATCTTAGGATCATCTTTGGACATCTAGTTCTTAGATCATGGAGGCTGGCCATTCGGCCATGCCTAGACCTTGTTCTTATGTATTTTCAACGGTGGAGTTTCTACACACCATAGATTAAGGTGTGGAGCTCTGCTGTACCTCGAGTATTAATGCAATTACTATTGTTCTTCTATTCAATTCAGCTTATTCTTGTTCTAAGATATCACTTGTTCCTCAACTTGATGAATGTGATGATCCGTGACACTCATCATCATTCTCACCTATGAACGTGTGCCTGACAACCACCTCCGTTCTACCTTAGATTGAGTGGATATCTCTTGGATCCCTTAATCGGAATCTTCGTGGTATAAGCTAGAATTGATGGCGGCATTCAAGAGAATCTGGAAGATCTAAACCTTGTCTGTGGTATTCTGAGTAGGATTCAAGGATTGAATGACTGTGACGAGCTTCAAACTCCTGAAGGCTGGGCGTTAGTGACAGACGCAAAAGAATCAATGGATTCTATTCCAACCTGATTGGGAACTGACAGATGATTAGCCGTGTTGTGACAGAGCATTTGGATCATTTTCACTGAGAGAACGGGACTGTAGCCACTGACAATTGTGATGCCCAACATACAGCTTGCCATGGAAAGGAGTAAGAAGGATTGGATGAAGACAGTAGGAAAGTAGAGAGACGGAAGGGACAAAGCATATCCAAACGCTTATCTGAAATTCTCACCAATGAATTACATAAGTATCTCTATCCTTGTTTTATATTTTATTCATAAATCATCCATAACCATTTGAATCTGCCTGACTGAGATTTACAAGGTGACCATAGCTTACTTCATACCAACAATCTCCGTGGGATCGACCCTTACTCGCGTAAGGTTTATTACTTGGACGACCCAGTGCACTTGCTTGTTAGTTGTGCGAAGTTGTGATAAAGATTTGAGATTGCAATTGAGCGTACCATGTTGATGGCGCCATTGATGATCACAATTTTGTGCACCAATGGTGGTTTTTGTCCCGGTTTGATCATCCTTTAGGTGAATCGCGTTTTCACCTTTGTCGGTCTATCATTCCTATCAAGATCGTACAGTGAATCTATTCTTCACTTTCTGTCGATCCGTTGCTTTATAATCGGACGATGAATGCCTCAGAATAATGCGTCTTGGGAATTTGTAGAATATCTGAAATGTATTTTATTCAAAGAAAGTGCAAATATATACATGCGGGAGTTTTCCGTACCTTTAAGTCGGATTAAATCTCAATCTTAACGCCTCATTAAAAAACTTTTTCAGGAAAAAGAGTGCATCTTGTGATGAGATCTTTTACCTGTCCTAGCTATAGTACCTTCTTAGGTTACAGGTGTGCCATAATCTGGGGAGTTCTCGTCCCTCGAGTTCGGACAGTCTGTAGTAGCCCTTCCCAAGTACTTCTGTGACTCGGTAGGGTCCTTTCCAATTGGCTGCCAGCTTTCCTTCTCCGGGTCGAGTTGTTCCAATATCATTTTGGATTAAGATAAGATCATTCTCAGCAAAACCTCTTGGCACTACCTTTTGATTATACCTGGAAGCCATTCGCCGCTTTAGTGCTTATTCTCTGATCCGAGCTCTTTCTTGGATTTTCGGAAGTAGGTCGAGCTCTTCTCTTTGAATTTGAGAGTTGGTTTGTTCATTGTAGTGGACTACTCGGGGAGACCCTTCCTCGACTTCTATTGGAATCATTGCCTCCACTCCGTATGCTAATCGAAATGGTGATTCGTTTGTAGTAGAATGGTTCGATACGTCCATAGGACTTGTGGAAGTTCCTCAGCCCAAGCCCCCTTTGCTTCTTGCAGTATCCGCTTCAGCCCGGCCAATATGACTTTGTTGGCTGCTACGGCTTGTCCATTGGCTTGGGGATGTTCGACGGAGGTGAACTGGTGTTTTATATTCAAGTCGCCACTAGTTTTCTGAAGCCCGCATCTGTGAATTGGGTGCCATTGTCTGTGGTGATGGAGTATGGGACCCCGAACCTTGTAACGATGTTCCTATATAGGAATTTCCGGCTTCTTTGAGCAGTGCCTTTGGCTAGGGGTTCTGCCTCGATCCATTTTGTGAAATAATCTACCCTTACTATGAGGAATTTTACTTGTCCCGATCCCTGTAGAAAGGGTCCGAGAAGATTGAGTCCCCACTTTGCAAATGGCCCGGGTGAGGTTACGGTGATGAGTTTTTCCGGCGGGGCGATGTGAAAGTTGGCATGCTTCTGGCATGGTGGACATGTCTTTACAAATTTTGTAGCTTCCTTTCGTAGAGTTGGCCAATAGAATCCCGCCCGGAGTATCTTTTTAGTGAGAGCTTAAGCTCCAAGATGATTGCCGCAAATGCCGTAGTGTACTTCCTCCAAGACTTCCTTTGTTTTGGAGGTCGGTACGCACTTTAACAATGGTATTGAGATTCCTCTTTTGTACAGGATGTTGTTTATGATACTGTAGTACTGTGCCTCCCTTTTTAACCTTTTTGCCTCTTTTTCATCTGTAGGGAGAGCTTCTGCTTTGAGGTAATTAATTATGGGGGTCATCCATCCTTGATCCCAACCTGTTATGGCTAGGACTTTTTCTTCTCCCGATATTGATGGGTTCTGTAGTATTTCCTGGATGAGGCTTCTACTGTTGCCCCCTGGTTTGGTGCTGGCTAGTTTTGAGAGTGCATCAGCTCGGGCGTTTTGCTCGCGGGGTATGTGGCAGATCCTATATTCCCCGAGTTGTCCGAGCTGTTCCTTGGTTTTATCCAAATACTTTTTCATTGTAGGATCTTTGGCTTGGTAGCTCCCTGTTATTTGTGAGGTAATGACTTGTGAATCGCTGTAGATGTTGAGTTTCCGAGCTCCAACTTCTCTAGCCAGCTTCAAACCAGCTAACAACGCCGCATATTTTGCCTGGTTGTTTGAGGCCGGAAATCCGAATTTGAGGGAAAGCTCAAGTTGGGTTCCTTGGTTTCTTTCGATTATCACACCTGCACCACTTCTGGTTTTATTCGAGGAGCCGTCCACGTATATATTCCACTCTATGGGGATCTCCGGGGTGTCTGTGAATTCTGCAATGAAGTCGGCTAGGTATTGTGATTTAATGGCTGTTCGCGCCTCGTATTGGAGGTCGAACTCGGACAACTCAATTGCCCACTGTAGGATTCTTCCTGCTAGATCTATTTTCTGCAATTTCCCTTTTATGGGCTGGTTGGTTCGAACCTTAATGGTATGCGCTTGGAAGTACGGGCGAAGTCGTCAGGATGTGAGTATGAGAGCGTAGGCAAACTTCTCTATTTTCTGGTAGTTCAGCTCTGACCCCTGCAGTGCTTTGCTAATGAAGTAGACGGGTTATTGCCCACCCTCGTCTTCTCTAATTAGTGCTGAGGCTATTGCCCAGCTGCCTACTGCGAGGTACAATATGAATGGTTCACCTTCTCATGGTCGAGATAGGATAGGTGGCCGTCCCAAGAATTCTTTGAAGTCTCGGAATGCTTGCTCACATTCCATTGTCCACTCGAATTTCTTTCCCTTCCTTAAAGTAGCGTAGAAAGGGAAGGATCTTATCGCTGACCCTGCTAGGAATCTGGACAAGGCCGCCAATCTCCCATTGAGTTGTTGTACCTCTTTGACGCAGGTTGGGCTCTTCATGTTGAGTATGACCTGGCATTTATCTGGATTTGCCTCGATTCCTCTTTGTGTGAGCATAAAGCCCAAGAACTTACCTGCTTCCACGGCGAAGGTGCATTTAGCCGGGTTAAGTCGCATGCCATGCTTCCGTATGGTGTCGAATACTTGAACCAAGTCAGACAGTAATGTTTCTTCACTTTGTGTTTTTATCAACATGTCATCCACGTAGACCTCCATGACTTTTTCGATGTGATCTGAGAAGACCTTATTCATTAGCTTCTGATAAGTAGCTCCCGCGTTCTTAAGGCCGAAAGGCATTACGATGTAATAATAGTTTGCTTTGGGTGTTAGAAACGAGGTTTTTTCTTGATCCAGTGGATACATTGGGATCTGGTTGTACCTCGAGTATGCGTCCATAAACGAGAGATACTTATATCCTGATGAGGTATCTACTAGAGCGTCGATGCTTGGGAGTGGATAAGGGTCTTTTGGGCAGGCTTTGTTGAGGTCGGTGTAGTCGGTGCACATTCGCCACTTCCCATTTGACTTTCTTACCAAGACGACGTTTGCTAGCCATAGTGGGTACTTAACTTCTCTTATGAACCCTGCCTCTAGTAGTGCTTGCACCTATTCTGCTACAGCCTGAGACCGTTCTGGCCTGAGTTTTCTTCGTCCTTGTTGTACCGGCCGGGATCCCGGATAGACTGCCAACTTATGGCTCATCAGTTTGGGATCTATGCCTGGCATGTCGGTAGCTTTCCATGCGAAGAGATCAACATTATCTTGTAGGAACTGTATGAGTGATTCCTTTGCATCTCCTTTCAAGATCGTACCAATATTAGTTGTCTTATCCGAGGTGTCTCCGATCTGAACTTTCTCTACTTCACCTTCGGGCTGTGGACGGAGTTCTTCTCGCCTCTGAACTCCACCAAGCTCGATTGTGTGGAACTCTTTTCCTTCACCTCTGAGGTTTAGACTTTTGTTACAACAGCGACGCGCCATCTTTTGATCTGCTTTTATTGTAGCTATCCCTTCTGCAGTTGGAAATTTCATACATAGATGTGGAGTTGAAACTATTGCGCCAAGTTGGTTTAACGTTGTCCGACCTATTAAAGCATTGTAGGATGAGCTTACGTCGACCACGATGTAGTCTATCTTGAGTGTTCTGGATTGGTTCCCCTTTCCGAAGGTTGTATGTAGTAATACGTATCCCAGTGGTTGTACTGGGGTATCCCCACGTCCGAACAGGCTGTTCGGGTATGCTCTTAGCTCTTTTTCTTCTAAGCCGAGCTTGTCGAAGGCAGTTTTGAATAAGATATCGGCGAAACTTCCTTGGTCAATTAATGTATGGTAGAGGTTGGCGTTTGCTAGTATGATAGTGATAACCATGGGGTCGTCGTGTCATGAGATGATTCTGAATGCGTCTTCTTTGGCAAACGTGATTGCTGGGATGTTTGGCGCCTCCTTTTTTCCTTCGACATGGTATACTTATTTGAGGTGTCGCTTGCGAGATGATTTGGAGATTCCTCCTCCCGAAAATCCGCCGTGTATCACGTTAACGTGTCTCTCCGGTGTGTGAGGTGATCGCTCAGACCGTCCGACATCTTCATCCCTTCTTCTTTTTCTTGGCTCTTCGTCCCGGTTGGCCAAAAATCGATCTAGTTTTCCTTTTCTTACTAATTTTTCTATGACATTTTTCAAGTCGAAGCATTCGTTGGTGGAATGTCCTCGGACTCGATGATACTTATAGTATTCGTTCCGATTTCCTCCTCCTCTTTTGCCTTTGAGTGGCCGAGCTGGGGATATTTTTTCCGTATGGCAGACTTCTTTGTAAACATCTACCAAGGATACCCTAAGAGGGGTGTAGTTATGATATTTTTTTATTTTATCCCCGGAGTGATCTTCCTTTTTCTTGGATTCTTTATCTTTATCTCGGTAGGCGGAACCGAACCTCGAGGCTTCCCCAAGTCGAGAATTCTCCTCCATGTTGATGTACTTCTGCGCCCGTTCTTGTACTTCGTCCAGGGATGCAGGGTACTTCTTAGATATAGATTGGCTGAAAGGTTCTTCTCATAGGCCATTTATGAGGCCCATAATGGCAGCTTATGTTGGTAGACTTTGTATGTCCAGGCATGTTTTGTTGAATCTTTCCATGTAGTTACGAAGACTTTCCCGATCTCCTTGCTTGATCCCTAGTAGGCTGGGGGCGTGTTTAGCCTTATCTTTTTGTATGAAAAATCTGGCCAGGAATTTGTTGGCCAGGTCATCGAAGCTCGAGATGGACTTTGGAGGTAGGCTGTCGAACCATCTAATGGCTGTCTTGGTAAGAGTTGTTGGAAAGGATTTGCGGCGAACTGCATCCGAGGCATCAGTGAGGTACATTCTACTTCTAAAATTGCTGAGGTGATGGTTGGAGTCTGAAGTGCCGTCGTATAGAGTTATATCCGGAAGTTTAAAGTCTGTTGGGATTTTGGTCTTCATGATTTCTCTGGTGAATGGATCTTGATCCTTGCGAGAGCTATCCTCTGGAGTGGATCGAGTAGCTTTGGTTTTGAGATCGGCTTCGAGTTTTAGAAGCTTATCTTCTAATACCCGGCGTCGCCTTATCTCCCGATGTAGATCCTCTTCTTTTTCACGTTGATGTTGGGCTTCTTTCTCGAGTTGTTTTAATCGATCTTGAAGCGCCTCTATGGCTCCTACGTTTGGAGAATTCTTTTCGTTGTTAAGTTGGGGAGTATCCTTTGGTGTAGTGTCCGCGTTTTTGTGCGGCGTTTTATCCTCTAGATCTGAGTCGTGGTCGTTGTCATGGTCGTCCGCCATGGTGATGGGATGACTTCCAGGTTCCCCGGCAACGGCGGCAATGTTCCGAGGGTTACCTGAAACTGTAGGTCGATCTCGGACGAGATCTTCTGTGCTGGTCGGAGCCGACGTGTCCGGCAGGTGTGTAGCAGCCAGAGCTGGTGTGTCCAACTTGTGAAATTGAGAATGCTGCTGATCCCTTGTCATCGAAGGGTGGAGGGTTCCTGCAAGGGACTCCAATGCTTAAGTTAGCAAGGGTATTAAACAGGTATTGAGTAGAATCAGAGTATGAGTTATACCTGGGTGCTCCAGTGTATTTATAATGGTGAGATGTGACTTTCTTTAGATAAGATAAGTTAGTTATCTTATCTTATCCTATCTTTTGTCGAGGTCACCTTATCTTCCATGGAACCGCCCTTATCTCTATAGGCTTGGGATGCCCTTGGATCGGGATCGTATTCCTTGAGTTGGGCCCTTCTTTGGGCTTTCTTGTCAATTTGGACCGAGTTCTTTGCGAAGAAGTCGGTCCGCTTGACCTAAAGAGGTCGGTCGCCTTGTCTGTAGAACATCCCGGGTCGGACAGCTCGACCCAGGGTATGAACACATACTCAATACCATACTCACCATTAACATGGTGTCACCCACAATCCAACCTCAATCACTCATCAAGCATATATCACAACATGCATATTTCTCATACATCATATCATCAAGGCATCAATAATCATCATCACATATATGACCTCATCATATATCTCAACCATTCAACAACATCAACAATTCAATGCCTATCTTTGGGCCTCTTTACATATTAGATACAAGAAACTGAGACCATACTTTAGCCGATTTCCCAAGCTCAACCGGAGCACTTCCAAACCACTTGTCCACAAGTCCTCTAGGTCTCAACACCTCCAAGAACAGATTTTTACCACCAAAAATCCCTTTTCAAGCTTTCCAAGGTCTCAATCAAGCTAAAAAATTCACATATACATAACCTAAGCCACAATCATCATACCCATACACAACATCTCAATACCCAAACATCATAGAATAACAAATTACACTAGAGTTGAGAATCTTACCACACCCAAAGTCCAAGGAGACAAGATTAACCTTCTCCTTCAAGAGAGTTGGGTCCTATAACATCAAAGAGCCCAAAATCTCAATATTTTTGCTCATGAAATTCGAAATCAAAGCTGAAAATTCAAAGAGCAAGACGTAGCTTACCTCAAGATTGATTGTATGGGTTTTGTAGAGCTCTTCGCGGAACGCGTGGCCGCAAACAGTGCGGCAATTGGAGCTCCAGATCAAAAGTTATGGTGGTTTGAAGATCAAGTGAAAGATAGAAGTTGAGAGAGTGTTCTTCCCCCCTTCCTTCTAATTTTCAGCGTGTGTTTGTATGTTGTGAAGAGAGAGAGTGTTGAAAACTAGGGTTTTGGTTTAGTTTAGTTGGGCCAAGGGCCCACTTTGGGTCCGGTTGGCCCGGTTTGGCTCGTTCGATCCAATCTTGGTCCGATTTCTATAAAATTGATACCGAAATTCTCGTCTCAATCTCCTCTATCACATTTAGCCATAAAAATCACATTTTGGACTTTCTAGAATAAATTCTCATTTACGGATTAATTAGCCGTTAATTAACCGAATTTTACACATTGAATAATTACACACACATGTAAATGTCACCGTTGTGTACAACAATTTTATTTTCGCATTTAATTGCCTTTTAGTTTTTTTTTTAAGTTAGTTCTGTTATTAAATTAGAATTTTGTTTATTGTTAATAAAAATGCTATATACATAAAAAATAAATAATTATATATTTGTGTATAAATACATATAATATTTATTTTTAATAAATATTTTATATTTTAATAAATTTTTTATATAAATAACTGATTTTTAACGTATACATAACATAACTGATTATTAATTATATTGATAAAATTTCGTTATTCAAATAATATAGCTATTATGTATATATATATATATATATATATATATATATATATATATATGCTTCATACCATTTTTGAGTAAATCCCTATAGTGGTCTCCGAGATTGACGCAGTACACTAAAATCGTCCCTGAGATTGAAAAATTGCACCATAGTAGTCTTTGACCCGTTTTTTGTTAACGATGTGCTGACGTGGCTTGATGACGTAGACTTTTGATGACACATGTCACCTCATAGTTTGACCACGTGTCACCTCATGATGACGTGTTGGTCAATGACACGTGGCATGCTGACATAGATGGATATGCCACGTGTCATAATGTTATTTTGCCACGTGTCAGATTATGCCACGTGTTGCAATGCTATTTGTCCACGTGTCATCCATTATGTCATTGTTACATGTGCACCAAATTGGTCCCTTACTTTGCATCAAATGACTCATTTTAGTCCCTGAAATTGAATGTCGTGCACCAAATTAGTCCCTTCATAAGTTTTTTCTCATTTTTTTTATAAATTTAAAATTCTCATTATATATTTGAATACACTAATTTTAATTTTATCTTTTCACAAGTTATTTAAATACAAGTGTTTTTGTAAAATATTTTTAAAATATTAGTTTTAATTATACAATTTTTTCTACAATATTTTATTAAAAGAATTATGTGACATATTGATATTGATTTAATAAAGAGTGTAAGTTAAGAGTATAATAATATTCCTTAATACAATTTTTTTAATATTTAACACTTTAATAAATATTTTAGGAATACTTGATAAGGTACTTATTAACTAATATAAATTCATTATTCCCATTCATTTTAAGAATGTCCAATTTCCCATATAATTAACTTCTCACTAAATTAATAAGATAGATTTATACTGTTGATTATAAGAATTCATTTTATCTATAACTTAGTTAGGTGGCTTTTTCATATATTACACTATTAATCAATATAAGTACTTATTTTAACCATGACTTGAACAGTATTAAAATAGACACAAATAAACACAAGAGGCAATAATAAAGTTTTGGTTTTAGTTAACATGTATTCTAATGATACAAGTTAACATTATTAATTAAAAAATTTATTATAAAATAGGGCAATTTACTCAATTAAAATGGGTGTGAAGATTCTTTACTCAAATGCAACATTTCCAATTTGTTTACGTGAGTGTCCTTTTTGGTTATTATGTAAACTGTGGTAGGTAACCACGGTTTTCAATTTGTGCATAAACCGTGGGAGGTTGGCATGGTTTACATTTAGGAAACGTTGCACATAAACCGCGGCTACTTACCACGGATTATGAAGAAAAAATGCTACTAGAAACCGTGCTTGGTCACCACGGTTTATGAAGAAAAGCTATGAGCATAAAACCTGGTTGGCTACCACGGTTTATGCTTTCTTATTCCTATTTCGCATAACTTCCAATCACTTTGTCTTCTTTGTTATTCCATTCTCTTTTTTCAGCTATTTGTCTATTTTTATTAATTTTTATTATACATATTTCACGGTTTACATAATAAATAAAAAGGACGCTCACGTAAACGAATTGAAAATGTTGCATTTGAATAAATAATCTTCACATCTATTTTAATTGAGTAAATTGCCCTATAAAATATGTATAATAAAAAATATAATTAAAATTAGTGTATAAAAAAATATTGAGAATTTTAAATTTATAAAAAAATGAGAAAAAAACTGATGAAGGGATTAATTTGGTGCACAAAATTCAATTTCAAGGACTAAAATGAGTCATTTGATGCAAAGTAAGGGACCAATTTGGTGCACATGTAACAATGACATAGTGGATGACACATAGACAAATAGTATTGCGACACGTGGCATAATTTGACACGTGGCAAAATAGCATTGTGGCACATGGCATACCCATCCATGTCAGCATGCCACGTGTCGTTGACTGACACGTCATCATGAGGTGACATGTGTCACCAAAGGTCCACGTCATTATGCCACGTCAGCGCATCATTAACGGAAAACAGGTCAGGGACTACTATGGTGCAATTTTTCCAATCTCAGGGATGTAATTGGTGCAATTAGAATCTCAAGAACGATTTTGGTACACGGTGTCAATCTCGGGGACCACTATGGGAATTTACTCTACAATTTTTCAGTAAAGTAGTCAATCACCGAAATCAAATTTTTTTATAACAACATAATTAAACTTTTCGTAAACAGTAAATATGTATGTACTTTTTTATAATAGCTGATATATTATGTATACGTACGTAATATAATTAAAAATTATTTGAGATACCTGTTTATATATCAAAATTAATAGCATTATCAATTTTATCACATACATACCTTTAAGTTGTTAGGTTATAGTTTTATCCAAATTCAATTTAATTTTAACAAAATTTGGTATAATTAATTTTAATAATAGGTGATTATAGTTAAGTGGTTGGATAAATAAACATAATTTTCTAAATTTCATTTAACTTAACTCTTTCTATAATCTCACTTCATAATTAAACTTTTATTATATTTTTTGTTTTATGTATACTTCATATTATAAAAATATTTCTTGAAACATAATCATAATATTTTCAAATAATATTTTAAATTATTTAAAATTTAAATTCTCAATCAAAAATAAATTTATGTAAAAAATATTTTTTTTACATGACTGAAATATTTTTGTCACTTCACACATACTTATTTAATCTTTGTATTGTCTTTATTATTTTAATTTAGTTTTTATCTTTGGTAAATATTCTCTTAATAATGAGTATTAATTATTTAAAAAAAATTTCATATTAAGTATTTTTAAATACTTAATTCAAAATTTATTATATAAAATTTGTTTACTATGATTATGCCATATTATTTTATAGAATATCTAAAAATATACTATATTAAACATAAAAAAGTTGAGTAAAAAAATTTAATTTTGCATATCACTACAGAAAGTCTAAATAACTCAATGAATATTTATTATCAACTGACCAATTTATTAGAACAAATCACGTTAAAGAAGTGATATTTCTTATTAATGACATGCATTAACGTCGACATAATTACGGATTCAAGAAAATTCCGTTAACAAGTTTAATTATTAGTAGAGAACTATGCCCTATATTCTATACAACAAACGTATTACATTAGCAGTCACAAAAAGAATATGTATTCTCTCTCTATAATTTTTTTTTCGTACCATAGTGTGACGCTTGAATTTTTAAATTTTCTCATGAACATAGGAAGTCTAAGTTTAGGTATCAACGATTGATACTCCCTTAGTATCATGCCACTCAACATATTGTTCTCTAGCGACAACATTGAAAATTTAGGCATCCACGCTATAAACCATAACAAAGTACCTCTAAATTTGTTGTTGCTTATGTTTATTGTGATCAATTCGCTCTTCTCAAATTCTGCAAAAAAAATTTCCACTAAAAAAAACTCATTAAAAGACAACTGTTCATACCGTGACCCAATAAATAAAAGTCAGACCCAACAATACAAAAAGTCCCACTAATAAAGGTTAACTTCATGATAAGCCCGACCTCTTTAAGGAGGTCGGACGCTGACATAAAGGTCCAACCATACTTGACTTAACAAGTAACTGCCTCCATAAATTTTTCTTACTATCTCTACATCATCTAGAAGGTAGATCCCAACAAACACTCAAGATAAAGGGAACGCTTATCTATTAGAAAAGATAGAACTAATCAAAGGTGGTTATCTGCTCTACAATAAATACACTGAAACCCCCAGGTATGTCACACGTTGTAATCTACTAAAAACCTCCTTAAAGCTCTTGCTAACTTAAGCATCGGAGTCTCTTGTAGGTACCACCCCCCACTTCTTCAAAAGAAACTCGGATAGGCAGCACCTCGGCACCAAAGAGGTCGGACGCTGCCACACAAAGGGATCTGGACCTCATGTTCAGGGCCAAATCAACGTTTCAGGTAACCATCGGAACATTGGCACTGTTGCCGGGGACCTGGGATTCACTCTCTGATAAATGGCAGACCATGAGTGCAGGGATGGCTATACGGCATTTGAGTCTGAGCTGGAAGATTAGCCAAAAGACCAAAGCCTTTTGCTTTCACCTCCACCACCGCACCATGCCCTCATGGGGAAGGGACCTCAGGAAATCTTCAAACAAGGAGGATCCAGTTTGAGGTCCATGGCCAAGGGGATCGATTATAACAGCTCGAACACGAGGCCGAACTCCAACGGGAAGTAAAACGTGAATTGCAAAAAGAAGTAAGGAGACGAAAGGAGTTAGAAGACAAGCTACAGAAGCTTGAAGATGATATATAAAGAAGGAATAATCAGACGGAGCATGATGAAAGTCCCTTGGAAGGGCAAGATCCATTCACAGAAGAGATCACGAGGGCTAAAGTTCCCCGGAACTTCAAATCGCCCGACATGGATCTCTATGGCGGAACATCCGACCCCAGCCACCAACTCAGCAACTTCAGAAGCAAATGTAACTGGCCGATGCCTCTGACGCCTCTCGTTGCAAAGTCTTCCCGACTACTTTAACCAAGGCTGCTATGAAATGGTTTGATAGCCTGCCTCTAGGTCGGTCACTATCTTTGACGACCTGCCAAAAAATTTCTTGACCAGATTCTCCATCCAGAAAGACAAAACGAAGCATGCCCCAAACCTGCTAGAAGTAAAGCAAGAGGTGAGGAAAATCCTTCATGACTATATGGAAAGATTCATTAAAGCTTGCTTGGAAATTCAGAGTCTACCAACCGAAGCTATAACTATGGGTCTAGTCAACGGCCTTAGAGAAGGACCATTTTTTCAATCAATATCCAAAGAGATACCTAACTTTTCTTAACAAAATTCAACAAAGGGAAGAAAAACACATCAACATGCAGGAAAACTCCGGACTTAGGGAGCCTCCATCACGATCTAACATGCCCTACTACCAAGCTCGGGACAAAAAAAGGGAGACCCAGGAAGATAGAGGAGCAAAAACTAGAAAAGCCTCGAAAATATCACAACTACACCCCTCTAAGGGTTTCCCTGGTATATGTTTATCGAGAAATATGCCACACAGAAAAACTCCCACCTCCTCGTCTGATTAAGCATAAGAAAGCTGGAAGTCGGACCGAATATTGTGAGTACCACAAGTTACATGCGCATTCCATTAATGAATGTTACAACCTAAAGAATGTCATCGAAAAGTTAGCCAGAGAAGACCGACTTGATAGATACCTAGCAGACTGGTCAGACGACCTGCAGAAGAGATGAAGGGATGAAGAAGAGGGACGATCAGAATTGTAACACCCTCACTACTAGAATGTCACGCTTCCGGCTGTGACACTCTGATAGAAAGCAGCATTACGACTACTTTATATTCTAGATAGTAAAATAGGAGCCTGTGACTCGACACCGTATTGCTGATTTCTTTGAAAACCGGAAATAAATACTTTATCTTAAAAAAAAATACAAGCAGGCATAGATCTATATACAAGACTCCGTACATAATGTCTTATAATATAATATACATATAAAATATACAACTCCTATTCCTCTTACAAACTTGTAATAACAAAGACGAGGGAAGAAAATAATCTAATTAATACAATAACATGTAAACCAAACACGGTTTAACTCTCCTTAATGCTACTTCATCCGGTTCCTGAAAAGGTGAAGTTATAAGGGGTGAGAACCTAACCACACGGTCTCACCACAGAGTTTCAAAGTTGTCATAAGAAGATATTTAATAAGAAAAATGTTTTCAAGCTCGGTGATTATCATTACCTTATGAATCCTTTAAAAACCAATAGATAATCGTTCAAAATCTTTTCAAAGAAACAATGTTTAATCTTTCAGAATTCCGAACCTTTCCTTTCTTATATGAAAACCTCAATCAAAACCAAGCACGCAATCAAACAACACAATCATTAATTCAGCACCAAAATTTATTCTCAAATGTAGTACGCCAGGACAAATACAGGCAAGATAGACAAGGAAAGCACAAGTAGGTAGCAGTTACAGCAAATAGTTCAAGTAGCAATTAAGAACAGTTTAGCAATTAGGCAAACCAAAACAAGATCAAACCCAAGCAAAGCATACAGATGCATATGATGCATGCCTGTCCTATGGCTAATGAGGCTCATCTGTCGGTTATCCAACCAACCCGACAAGTCTGAATTGTCCTTAGACTGTCCCCCGACGTGCATCCCCAAGAGTCTATGCATAGCTTTTTCTCAAATAATCAATATTGCTCAATGGGGGTAACATTCCTGGGAATTTATATAGTGCCCGGTCACACTTACATCATAGGGTCAATAGAGTATCGAATTTTCAACCCGGTACACGTGGTGGCAAGCCATGGTACTTTATCCAGGGAACCTCGTATCTCAGATAATTCAAATTTATAAGCCAAATGAATAATTCAAAGATCATATTTCAACATTCTCAATCTATATCTCAACATTCTCATCATTCTCAACATCATCATCATTCATCAATCCAAATCTCATTTCCAAATTCATTCAAAAACCACATTTCAAAGAAAATTCTCAATCATCCTTCTTTCCATTCCATTCTCTAACGATTCCCAATCCAAAATATAACTCTTTCTTTGATAAATAAGGTAATTTTAAATCATATAATACTTAAAACCTTTTAAAATAACTACTTCCAATGAAACTTTTTAATTTTATAAAATTTCGGCAGCATCTCCTCTAAAACTTGGATTCTGCTACCCTTTTCGTGTCCTATCCAAGCATTTCTCAAACTTTTTTCTCAACCATTTCCAAATCTCATTCATTTTCCAAAATTCAACTAGTTCCAATATCAAATTGCTTTCAAAGCGAATCAACGCCAATAATAAATCTCTTTTTAAAATTAAACCAGCTCAAATACTAAATCATTTATAAAGTCAGACTAACTTAAAATTAAACTGTTTCCAAAATTAATTCAGTTTCATATTCCAATTTTATTTCCAAAGCTAATTCATTTACATTATCAAAAATAGCTTCAAAACCAAGAAAGCCATTTTTCATAATAATCAACTAAATAATCTTTCAAACTAATTTCTGTTCAGCAGTCACAAACTACTCAAGCAGTCAAGCAAATAGTCATTCAGTCTAGCAAACCACCATATTTATAAGACAATCATAATCACAGACATATGTTTCTCACATTAATATCTATTTATAACAACTCTGTAATGTGAAATAGATTTTAAGAAAAATCCCTACCTCGATGTCTCAATCGCGGAATTTAACTCAATAATCCCCTTTTATCCCCAAGTCATGGCAGCAGCAGCGATCTTAGCAGCTCCATTATCAATTATGACTTTGCAATAGATAAATCGACAGCGGCTATAATGGAAACATATTTCTGTAATTAGAGTAAGGGTGGCACAAGGAAACCAAATAGCAGTAGGATAAAGGTAGAAATATTATAAATTTCAGAATTAAAGGAGTTGAAATCAAAATAGGAAGAATAGTGCTACCGGAGACAACAACATTCAGTAGTTCCAAACAAGGGCGGCAGTGCCGAGATATGACAATAGTGACTCTAGTAAATTAAACGGATCAGAACTAGCTACGTAAATAAAATGACTCAAAGAATAATCAAAGCGATCTTACCCATGAACTTACCAAGATGAAAAGTAGTGCCTACAATGTTTCTCACTACAATCAATCAGCAGCAAAGACACAACTAGGTTCATCACCCAAAAGCGGCAGTAAATGCAAGCTCCGGAACACCGATAGTAACAACAGCAGCAGCGGAGGTACCATCGCCACCTTCTTCCCTTTCTAGCTTGGATTTCTCCCTGCGCCGAACCCAACAGCAGCAACAATTTTCACGATAAAGGTAAACTTAATGGATGAAGAAGCTGAAGCAAGGTTAGGGCTTACCAATAGATACAGGCTTGAAAGGCGGTTTCCGGCGCCAGCAGCAGCGACGAGTTTCTCCAACAATGTGGCAGCCGCATGAGTAGAATGACGGTGAGCCTATCAACGTGGCGGCGATAGAAGCTCCGTGACAGTTTCCTTCATGTGTGTTCCCCTGTTCGCAACCCAAACGGGCGGCGAATTTGAAGATGATAACATACGGTGGTTGCAGTGGCGTTCAGGCTTCAGCGACGGCGTGGATGGACCCTCGATGGCGATGAGCACAGACGATGGTGAGGCTCGAGGCGGCGGCGGTGACTTCGCACAGCACGGCGGCGTGGCGGTGGTGCGACGTCAACAACAGAACACAGCTCCTCTCCTTTCTCGCGTTCTGTTCGAGGCGCTCTCTCTCCCTTTTCCCTTCGGTGGCGACGACGAGAAACATGGCAGCTGGGCATGGCGGCGGCAGCACCAATCACTGTCTCCCTGTCCCTTTAGATCTCTCTCTTCCCCGTTCATCCTCCTCTGCGAATCTGTTTCCCTCTTCCCCTTTTCTCACCCTCTCCGTTCTTCCCTTTCTTTCTTTCCTTTATTTCTTTCTTTGATTTTTCCTGAAGCTATTAAGTAGTGGGTTTTGGGGAAGGAAGATTACAGGCGGCGGGTAGTATTAAGAAAATTAGGGTTTTATTTTTAATTTAATCAAATTAGAATATAAAATATTAATTTAAAATCTAATTTGATCTTTAAAATTATTTTAAAAATATTATTTGTGATATAAAAATACTAATTGATTTTCAATAAATTATCCTAATTGAAAATTCATGGTAATATAATTAATTTTTCTTTATCTTTAACTTAGAGTATTAAATGACATAAATTAAATTATCTAAAATCAAATCATATAAAATTCTTATTATTTCATAAGTACCAATTTTATAAGTTAAATATAGAAAATAATTCAATAATTATAAAGTTAGATGAAATTCTAATTTAAATAGCCAAACTTCATTATTTTCGAATTTCCAGAACTTTAAATCATAAATAAGAAAATAATCCATAGGTATAGAGTTTGGATAAAAAAACCTAATTTATTTCAAGTCCAATTAATTGCCTTTAATTATTTTCAATAAAAATAATTTCTGAAATTAAAACTATAAATATATATATATATATATATAATTTGAGATTGATTCAAAATAGAACTTTTCAAAAGTCTTGGGTCTTACATTCTACCCACCTTATAAAAATTTTCGTCCTCATAAATTGATACAAAATAAAAGAGATTTTCATATTACTTCACTCTTGAACTTATTTAAAGAAATAACAAAATGTCCTCAATATATATATGCATATAGTTTCAAATACCAGGATTTTCATATGTCATAAAGTTTTAAAGGATATAAGTGTGATGCGAAACAGAAGTTACAAGATAGGGTTGATGTACAAGATGATATGATTCAAACATGTGATGGTAAAACAAGGCGGCAAAAGGTTATAAAACAAGCTGAGGTTAAAATGATGTGCTTAATGTTTGCATACTAATCTCAAACCAACTTCAGAGATTCAATTATTCAAACTTCAACTTAACTTATCTCTACCATTCTTAACCGTATTTCATTGAGCAACCCATCCAAAGGTTCTCGACTTTGTCAAACACTTTGCAAACCTTACTACTGGTCATAAGTCCCATACCAACAAAACTCTTTCACGTAAAATAAGGTTTCATAACTCCCTGTGACATTGTACATCTTTTGTGTTCACCAAACGTGTCCTAAAGGACTAAGGTGTCGTTTACCTAAGTCTAACGGTCGCAAGAAGTATACTCAGAAAGATAATAGACCATAGAAAAGAAAGAAAAGCAACAAGGACCGCGTTCGCGAGAATTTGAAAGAATAAGCAGGAAAACAAGGATGCTCAAGCAACGAAGTTTGCTAGAAAAAAATCAATTGACAACGTCAAAGATAACTTTTGGATCAAAAAAATTCAATAGGATCAATAAGAATAAAATCAGTGTATTAGTTTAAAACATATCTAAGTTGAGTTGAAGAAGTATGAGTTTTCATAAAAAAGGGAATGATTAAAGATTATGGTGACACATTACTGCGGAACATATTCAAATAGTCACGGGGGTTTCATAGTTCATGGAGGAATATGGAATGAATAGCCGTGTTGCTAGAGCCTTAACATAGTTAGAAGTGTAAGAAGATCAAGATATACGTAAGGTGCAAATGGTGTGGCAAGGAAATTTAAATTACACCTCAAGAAAAGAGAAGGAGGAACGATACATCAAATTGAACGGCACAATTTAGAACACATAAGTCAATACAATATAATAAACAGGGACACTTTACATTTTCAAAAATCCAAGGGTCAGCATCATACCCAAAACAATTCCAATGTTATGTCAAAAAGTACAAGACTTTATAAAGAGAAGTATAATATCAAGGATAGACATTCTTAAAGATTCAGATAGTAATTTATAAATAAGAGGCAGACGAATGGAGAGATAAAAGAACTTCAATAAAGATGATAAGAAGAAAATAGTGCATTCATTAGAATTGAATTCAAGATGAATCAAAGTATAAGATTTACAAGAAAGTGACCAGAATCAAGGACTTCATTTGCAAAATCCAAGGGAATGTGTAGGAACGCAATCAAATGAAAGGTTCACAAGAAATAGATAAACTTAAGAGGAAGATAATCTTACTTAGTAAAAAGAGAAGATATAAAATAAACAATTAAGGGAATTGAACAAAGTATAGATGTTTGTGTTACTTCGAAACTTCGTGACTCCTTATAACCTCGTATACTAACCAAATTCATTTTTCGTGCGCACAATTCACATCACTAGGAGCTGATATACAAGAATATGGAACTTGAAAAGAAAAGGACAAACATCATAAACTATATTTACAAGAAATCGGGAGATTGTTCAGGTTCACAGTTTAGACAAGGATGGTATTTCACAAGGATTTTGAAAATACGTGGGATTATCAACAACAAGGATGTGTATAAGCGATGAAGTGTAATGTAAAGGGAGTTAATTCGAAAGCTTAAGAAGGAATTCTGAATTCAAGAGCTTCGACATGAGCAATAAAGGAAAGAGAGCACAGCAATTTAGAACAACTTCAAATTGAACCTAAGGAAATTGGTTTATCTTTTTCTAAAGAAAGTATATAAATACAATATTTTAAAAAAAAAACTAAACAAAGGTAAGTATTATGTTATGCTAAATCAAATTCAAATTAAAATGATTGTGTAAAATTTATTAAATGAAAGTTAACTGGAATGAAAACAAAAATCTTGCTTTAAAAAGTTTGAAGAGTTCGTAGATACATAATTAAGTAAATATATGTATATGCATAAAAATTCGAATAATGTTGCAAAAGGATTAAATTATGTTCAAATGAGAAAATCTAAAGTAAAGTATTCTTGTAAAAATAAATAATGACTAAGTAGTACTTTTAAATAGAAGTATGTTTTAACTATATAAAGAAATTATTATATATATATTTTGTAGGGAAATATTTATAAAATCTAAGGTTGTTATATTCAGAATTCAAATAATGGTTGCAATTAGAATTAAATAGAAAAAGAACCAAAATAAAACTATTTTCAAAAGAGATTCCAAGATAAGAGTTGTAGAAGAAAACTACTAAAATTGATACATTTTATCAAAACAGGGTCGTTTTTATTATTTTTACGAAGAAACACAAAACCAAAGTTTGTAATCCGAGTAGGACACACAATTGTTGCATAACACGAAACAGGAGAACTAAATCGCATGATCAGTTTACTAGGAATAGCGACTCTTAAGATTTCGAATGATTTAGGAATCAAGGATTACTCGTTGCACCAAAACTAATTCGAGATCAATCAACAACTATCGAATTTATGAGTAGTGTCAAGGTTGAATGTTCCTTAAAGACTCAAGCAACAATTAGGAACATAATCAAACAAGGATATATATGAATGACAAGATATGGTAGAAAATATCCAAAATACATTCCAAGAAGAAATCAAGAACTAGAGATTCCAATACAATTGATAAAGAAAAAAGATAATGTCAAGCACGAATAAAGATTATATGTTGAAACAGAACTAATCTTTAGAACTTAGTTTCTAACATTTCCAAAACTCGCGACTCGCGTTATCTATGACTCGCATACCGTCTATGACAACCCATTAATGCTTACATATACGTAATTCACTAGTGTTAAGTCAGCCAAACTTAATCCCAGGAATTATGCAGTGCAAGACTAATGGCATTAATCAATAGACTGTCATGTGCATAAAGCTCTAATTCTCGTTATTCAAACAAGACTTACTACATGACAGACTCTCAGAGTATACAATTGAAGCATAATCAGTCCATTCCCAAGGCTCTATAGGAAAGACCGCTCTGATACCATAATGTAACACCCACACTATTAGAATGTCATGCTTCTGGCTGCGCCACTCTGATAGAACGAAGCATTACGACTACTTTATATTCTAGATAGTAAAATAGGAGCCTGTGACTCAACACCGTATCGTTGATTTCTTTGAAAACCGGAAAAAAATACTTTATCTTAAAAAAAAAATACAAGCAGGCATAGATCCATATACAAGACTCCTTACATAATATCTTATAATATAATATACATATAAAACATACAACTCCTATCCCTCTTACAAACTTGTAATAACAAATATGAGGGAAGAAAATAATCTAATTAATACAATAACATGTAAACCAAACGCGGTTTAACTTTCCTTAATGCTTCTTCATCCGGTTCCTGAAAAGGTAAAGCTGTAGGGGGTGAGAACCTAACCACACGATCTCATCATAGAGTTTCAAAGTTGTCATAAGAAGATATTTAATAAGAAAACTGTTTTCAAGATTGGTGATTATCATTACCTTATGAATCCTTTAAAAACCAATAGATAATCATTCAAAACCTTTTCAAAGAAACAATGTTTAATCTTTCAGAATTTTGAACCTTTCCTTTCTTATAAGAAAACCTCAATCAAAACCAAGCACGCAATCAAACAACACAATCATTAATTCAGCACCAAAATTTATTCTCAAATATAGCACGCCAGGACAAACACAGGCAAGATAGACAAGGAAAGCACAAGTAGGTAGCAGTTACAGCAAATAGTTCAAATAGCAATTAAGAACAGTTTAGCAATTAGGCAAACCAAAACAAGTTCAAACCCAAGAAAAACATACAGATGCATATGATGCATGTCTGTCCTATGGCTGATGAGGCTTATCTGTCGGTTATCCAGCCAAGCCGACAAGTCTGAATTGTCCTTAGAATGTCCCCCGACATGCATCCCCAAGAGTCTATGCATAGCTTTTTCTCAAATAATCAATATTGCTCAATGGGGGTAACATTCCCGAGAATTTATATAGTGCCCGGTTACACTTACGTCGTAGTGTCAACAGAGTATCAAGTTTTCAACCCGGTACACGTGGTGGCAAGCCATGGTACTTTATCCAGGGAACCTCGTATCTCAGATAATTCAAATTCATAAGCCAAATGAATAATTCAAATATCATATTTCAACATTCTCAATCTATATCTCAACATTCTCATCATTCTCAACATCATCATCATTCATCAATCCAAATCTCATTTTCAAATTCATTCAAAAACTACATTTCAAAGAAAATTCTCAATCATCCTTCTTTCCATTCAATTCACTGACAATTCCCAATCCAAAATATAACTCTTTCTTTGATAAATAAGGTAATTTTAAATCATATAATACTTAAAACCTTTTAAAATAACTACTTCCAATGAAACTTTTTAATTTTATAAAATTTCGGCAGCATCTCCTCTAAAAATTGGATTCTACCACCCTTTTCGGGTCCCATCCTAACATTTCTTAAACTTTTTTCTCAACCATTTCCAAATCTCATTTTGATTTTCCAAAATTCAACTAGTTTCAATATCAAATTGCTTTCAAAGCAAATCAGTGCCAAAAATAAATCTCTTTTTAAAATTAAACCAGCTCAAATACTAAATCATTTATAAAGTCAGACTAACTCAAAATTAAACCGTTTCCAAAATTAATTCAGTTTCATATTCCAAGTCATTTCCAAAGCCAATTCATTTACATTATCAAAAATAGCTTCAAAACCAAGAAAGCCATTTTTCATAATAATCAACTAAATAACCTTTCAAACTAATTTCTGTTCAGCAGTCACAAACTACTCAAGCAGTCAAGCAAACAGTCTTTCAGTCCAGCAAACCACCACATTTATAAGACAATCATAATCACAGACATATTTTCTCACATTAATATCTATTTATAACAACTCTGTAATGTAAAATAAATTTTAAGAAAAACCCCTACCTCGATGTCTCAATCGTAGAATTTAACTCAATAATCCCCTTTATCCCCAATTCATGGCAGTAGCAGTGATCTTAGCAGCTCCATTATCAATTATGACTTTCCAATAGATAAATCGACAGTGGCTAGAATCGAGACATATTTCTGTAATTAGAGTAAGGGTGGCACAAGGAAACCAAATAGCAGTAGGAAAAAGGCAAAAACATTATAAATTTCAGAATTAAAGTGGTTGAAATCAAAATAGGAAGAATAGTGCTACCGGAGACAACAACATTCAGTAGTTCTAAACAAGGGCGACAGCGTCGAGATATGATAATAGTGACTTTGGTAAATTAAACGAATCAGAACTAGCTACGTAAATAAAATGACACAAAGAAGAATCAAAGCGATCTTACCCATGAACTTACCAAGATGAAAAGTAGTGGCTACAACGTCTCTCACTACAATCAATCAGCAGCAAAGACACAACCAGGTTTATCACCCAAGGGCGGCAATAAATGCAAGCTCTGGAACACCGATAGTAACAGCAACAGCATCGGAGGTATCTATCGCCACCATCTTCATTTTCTTGCTCGGACTCCTCCCTGCGGCGAACCCAACAGCAGCAACAATTTTCATGATAAAGGTAAACTTAATGGATGAAAAAGCTGAAGCAAGGTTAGGGCTTACCAACAGATACAGGCTTGAAAGGCAGTTTCTGGTGCCAGCAGCAACGACGAGATGCTCTGGCAACGAGGCAGCTGCGCAAGTAGAACGACGATGAGCCTATCAACGCGGCGGTGATTGCAGCTCCGCGACAGTTTCCTTCACGTGCGTTCCCCTGTTTGCGACTCAAACGGCGGTGGATCTGAAGATGATAACATACGGTGGTTGCAGCGGCGTTCAGGCTCCAGCGACAGCGTAGATGGACCCTCGATGGCGATGAGAACAGACGACGGCGAGGCTCGAGGTGTTGGCGGTGACTTCGCACAGCACAGCGGCGTGGCGGTGGTGCAACGTCAACAACATAACACAGCTCCTCTCCCTTCTCGCGTTCTGTTCGACGGCGCTCTCTCTCCCTTTTCCCTTCGGCAGTGACGTCATGAAACATGGCAGCTGGGGAAGGCGGCGGCGGCACCAGTCACGGTCTCCCTCCCTTCAAATCTCTCTCTTTCCCATTCCTCCTCCTCTGCGAATCTGTTTCCCTCTTCCCCTTTTCTCACCCTCTCCATTCTTCCCTTTCTTTCTTTCCTTTATTTCTTTCTTTGATTTTTCCTAAAGCTGTTGAGTAGTGGGTTTTGGGGAAGGAAGATTACGGGCGGCGGGTAGTATTAGGAAAATTAGGGTTTTGTTTTTAATTTAATCAAATTAGAATATAAAATATTAATTTGAAATCTAATTTGATCTTTAGAATTATTTTAAAAATATTATTTGTGATATAAAAATACTAATTGATTTTCAATAAATTATCCTAATTGAAAATTCATAGTAATGTAATTAATTTTTCTTTATCTTTAACTTAGAGTATTAAATGACATAAATTAAATTATCTAAAATCAAATCATATAAAATTCTTATTATTTCATAACTATCAATTTTATAATTTAAATGTAGAAAATAATTCAATAATTATAAAGTTAGACAAAATTTTAATTTAAATAGCCAAACTTCATTATTTTCAAATTTTCAGAAATTTAAATCATAAGTAGGAAAATAATCCATTGGTATAGAGTTTGGATAAAAAAAAACCTTAATTTATTTCAAGTCCAATTAATTGCCTTTAATTATTTTCAATAAAAATGATTTCTGAAATTAAAACTATAAATAAATATATATAATTTGGGATTGATTCAAAATAGAACTTTTCAAAAGTCTTGGGTCTTACAAGAACGACCTCCTCACACCCCCCGAGCGACATATACACATGATTAATGGTGGATTTTCAGGAGGAGGAATATAAAAATCCACACAAAAAGGCACCTTAAGGAAGTATATCAAGTCGGGGAGGACAGTCAATCGTCTGACTTACCCACTATCTCCTTTACTAAAGAGGATGCTCAAGGAATAGCACCAGGGCATGACGATTCAGTTGTGACAACATGATCCTCGTAAATGCCAACCTCCACTGGACTTTGGTAGATCAAGGTAGCTCAGTGGATATTCTGTTTAAACTCTCATTTGACTAGCTCGGGTTAGAGGAAAAGGATGTAAGGGCATACCCAGATAGCCTTTTTAGACTGAGAATCTGACCTTTGGGTTACATCTCATTGTACACCACTTTTGGAAAAGGTGCCAGGTCAAGGACACTAAGTGTTGACTATATTGTAGTCAATGTCAGTTCAGTCTACAATGCTCTAATAGGTCGAACGATTTTTAATCGACTTGCAGCTGTCGTCCTCACCCCACATCTCTACATGAAATTTCCCACAACTGAAGGGATTGTCACCATCAAAGGAGATTAAAAGTTAGCAAAAAATGCTATAACAAGTGCCTTAGTTTGAAGGGCAGCTCAGAACACAAAGAAGTCAATACAATCGACCTAGGTGAAATCTGAGTTCAAGAAAAATTACAACCTCAGCTAGAAGGCAAAACAGAAGAAATACAAATTGGAGACCATCTTGATAAGACAACGAGCATAGGGGCAAACCTGGAGGAAAACCTAAAGAAACAACTCGTTGAATTGTTGAAGAAAAACTCTGATCTCTTTACCTGAAAAGTCTCTGACATTTCCGGTATAAATCCTGAACTGATGTGCCATAGGCTTGTCGTATACCCAGGTTCCCAACCTGTTCAGCAAAAGCACAAAAAGCTTGGACTAGAGCGAACACAAGTAGTAGAAGAGCAGGTACAGGCTCTGCTGGAAGCATGATTTATAAGAGCTGTGAAGTATCCGCTTTGGCTTGTGGTGGAAGCCGAAACAGGTTTAGGAATTTTTCTCAAAGTAGAATTAGCGTTGCAAGTATAGTCCCAAACCCACAATCAACTCTCGACCAAAGTTTGAATTCAGCAGAATGTCACAATTCAAAACCAATTCAATTATGGGAGTTTTTAGTTCCTGGGTCGTCTCCCAAGGACACTTGAGATCAATGAGTGTGCAATTCCGGTTGTGGTGATCAATGGGTTTTCAATGAAGAGATAAATATATGAATAAATAAAAGAACATTAAAAATTGTAATAAATGAACTAATAAAGGAATTAAAGAACTAACTATGCAATATAGACAAGTAAGGTAAAAAAAAGGATTAATGTAAATGTGTATAAAAGATTTAAAACATAAAAGGTATCTTGGCTTGGAGTGAGCTAAGGGTCCTTTCCTTATTGGAACCACAACTATGACAATTAGAATGGATTAATCTCACTTGGTTAACCTTCACATTGGAGAATTCGTTAAACGAGTATAAGTGTTCTTAACCTATAAATCCTAAATTGCTTGCTAATTGCCTTAGCAACAAATTAGCGTTAGTGGGAACAAGAACAATTAACAATCCAAGGATTGACACTGAATGTTAGCCATTCCAACTCTAGGAACCCAATTGCTCACTTTTCCCAAGCCAAGAGATAGAAAATTTGCCTAAAATCATAATTGACATTTTGCCAAACACTTGGTGGGCAAAAACATTAAACATGGAGAAAATGAGAAAATGCTTGAAACTAAAAGCAACAAATAATCTCAATCAACAATAACAACTCAAGAAATCATGTAACAAGCATTAAGCATCAAATTCATCAACAAGAAATTGAAATTGCAAAAGAGAAGTGAAATTGAACTATAACTTGAATTATAAAAAAGAGTAAGAACAATGTAGCTATAACGAGTAGTAATAAAGAGATACTTACAATGGAAGCTAGAAAAATCCAAGATCAAAATTGGAAATGGAACTTGAATGCAAAACCCTAGTATAAACGCTAATAGATATGATGAAAAACTTAGAGAAAAGCTATACTAAAGCTTCCTAATACTACTCCTAAGCTACCCTAATGTTATGCTATGCTATGGTCTTCATTTTCCCTTCAATATGAGCTAAATGGCTTTAGAAATGGGCCTCCAATCCACCAAATTCGCGAGCCATGTGCAATTTTAATGAAGGCATGTGCGGGCACCTGTGCGTACGTGTGCGCACGCACACTCTGCCAAAATCTCTTCCTGTGCGTATGCACAAGTAGCTGTGCGCACGCACACTAGGCGATGCTTTGAATGGACGTGCGACGCACACGATGCGGCTCATGCGCATGTGTGGATCTGCTTCGATGCCTGTGCGTACGCACGTAGGTATGTGCACACGCACATATCGCTATGCTCTTCTCCTTTGATTCTTCATGCTTCCTCCTCTTTGCATGCTCTTCGTCTATTCTTTCGAAGCCATTCCTACCTTATACATATGAATCACTCACAAACAATATCAAGGCATCGAATAGAAGGCAAATGGAATAAAATTGATCAAATTAGGCACAAAAGAGCATGTTTTCAAAATCAAGCATAAATTAGGAGGAAAGTTCAAAAGCATGCTATTTAAGGGAATAAGTGCAAGTTTATATGATGAAATCCATTCAATTTCAACCAAAAATCATCATCAAATATGGATTCATCAGCTAGCCAATGCTTTATTAGTAAAAAAACAAAACGAAAAGTGGAGAATGTGTGTTGATTATGCCAACCTCAACAAAGCCTGTCCTAAGGACCTTTATCCACTCCCCATCATAGATGCCTTGGTCGACTCAGCGTTAGGTTACAAATATATATCCTTTATGGATGCCTAATCGGGATACAATCAAATCCCGATGTACAAGCCGGATCAGGAAAGGACCTCATTCATAACTCCAAATGCAAACTATTGCTATACAGTAATGCCTTTTGGATTGAAGAATGCAGGAGTTACCTACCAACGATTAATGAATAAAGTATTTTTCTCTCACATAGGAAAACTCATAGAAGTATACGTAGATGACATGCTCATTAAGACCAAAGAGAATGGAATACTATTGTCCGACCTCTTAGAAGTATTCTCCACTATAAGGAAGCATGAAATGAGGTTAAATCCCTCTAAATGTTCCTTTGCAGCAGAATCTAGAAAATTCTTAGGGTTTATATTGATTCAAAGAAGCAAAGAAGCAAACCCTAACAAATGCCAGGCTATACTCAATATGAAGAGCCCGACTTGTGTTAAAGAGGTTCAATAACTAAATGGAAGGTTGGCCGCTCTATCCAGATTTTTGGCAAGGTCGGCTCTGAAACCACTTCCTCTTTACTCAATCTTAAGGAAAAAGAAGTAGTTTGAGTGGATCCCAGAATGCGAATAGGCCTTCCAAGACTTCAAGGCATTCTTGGGGCAACCACCTATACTTACCCGACTAGAACAAGAAAGAACTCGTGCTATACCTATCAGTTGAAAGTTGGGACCTAGCCTAGGCCCTGGTCCGAGAAGACGAAAAGGGGTAGCAACTTATCTACTTTATCAGCAAAGCCTTACAAGGGGCAAAGCTAAATTATCAAAAGATAAAGAAGTTTGCTCACGCCCTTGTTCTTACATCTTGAAGGCTCTGATCTTACTTACAAGCCCATACCATTAAAATCCAAACTAATCAACCAATGAAAAATATCCTACAAAAAACGGACTTGGCTGGGAAGATTCCACAATGGGCAGTAGAGGTGTCTGAGTTCAATTTAAGATATGAAACTCGGATGGCCATTAAATCACAATACCTCGCTGACTTCATCGTTGAATACACTGAAAGTCCCACAAATCCTACTAGATGGACCCTGTACATAGATGGGTCATCAAATAAATCTGAAAGTGGAGCTGGTGTTATTCTAGAAAGTGATCAATGAACTCAGATAGAACTATCCTTAAGTTTTAAGTTCTCTGCTTCTAATAATCAGGCAGAATATGAGGCCCTACTTACTGGCTTAAAGCTAGCAAAAGAAGTGAAGGCAGAAAATGTGGTCATGTTCAATGATTCATAAGTAATAATTTCTCAAATTAATGGCACCTACCAAGCTAAAGACCCCACTATGAAGAAGTACTTGGGTGAGACAAGAGAACAACTGACACGCTTTTCAAAAAGTGAAGTTTGACATATAATTTGGGAGTCCAATGCCTGAGCTGATGTTCTATCAAAATTTGCCAGCACCAAGCCAGGGGACAACAATAGAAGTCTCATTCAAGAGACTCTACGAATGCCATCCATATCTAAAGAAGAGGAAGTACTAACTATACACAATCAACATTTAGGGTGGATGACTCCCATAGTCAACTACCTCAAATTTGACATGCTACCCAAAGATGAAAAGGAGGCCAAAAGGCTCGTAAAAGAGGCATAAAACTATACGCTGGTCCATAATATCCTATACAAAAGATGAATCTCAACACCTCTCTTAAAATGTGTCTCGACCTCCAGCACAAAGGAAGTCTTGGAGGACGTACATAGTAGAATATATGGAAACCACCTAGGAGCTCAGTCACTAGCAAAAAAAAGTGATTCGAGCTGGCTTTTTCTAGTCGACCTTATAGAAAGAGGCAGCCGAGTTCATCAAAACGTGCCCACCTTGCCAGAAACATTTCAATTTCCATGTGGTGCTCCCTAAAGAGCTTATCAGTGTTACCTCACTATGGCCATTTGTGAAATGGGGTCTTCATCTACTTGGACCATTCCCCCAAGCACCAGGCCAAGTCAAATACCTCATAGTCGGGATTAACTACTTTACTAAATGGATTGAGACAGAGCCCTTGGCAAGCATTACTCCTCAAAGAAGTTAGAAATTCTTGTATAAGAACATTGTCAGAATGTTTGAGGTTCCCCATTCCATCAGCACGGAAAATGGAACTCAATTTAGTGATTCGAGGTCCGACCTGAAAATAAAACACCAGTTCACATCCATGGAGCACCCTCAGGTCAATGAATAAGTTGAAACTGCCAACAAAGTCGTATTGGTCGGGGTAAAGCTCCAATTACAAGATGCAAAAAGAGCTTGAGCGGACATGCTTCCTCAAGTTTTGTGGGCTTATCGAACCATTCCACATTCCACAATGGAAGAATCACCCTTCCGACTTAAATATGGAATGAAAGCATTGATCCTCATAGAAATAGTTGAAGAATCACCTAGAGTTTTGTTTTACAATGAAAGAGCTAACACCCAGACTCAAAGAGAATAGCTCAACTCTTGTACAAAGTCTGAGAAAGAGCTTGGATTAAAGAAGAAGCTCTGAAGCAATTGATGGCTCTAAGATGCAACAGAAAGGTGATCAAGAGAAACTTCACCACCAACGACCTTGTCCTGATTCGGAATAACATCGGAACACAGAAGTCAGGTGAAGAAAAGCTAGCTGCAAACTAGAAAGGACCCTACAAGATAGTAAAGATCCTAGGTAAAAGATCCTATAAGGTGTCCGACCTCTAAAGGCGGGACCTCCAGAGTTCAAGGCACGCTTGAAACCTAACAAGATACTATAGCTAAAATCCTTGTACCTAGGTGCACTCTTTTTTCCAATAAAAGGTTTTTTAATGAGGCACCTGATGAGGGAAAAACGATTCCACACAAACTCACCGGAAAGTATACCAGGTCGCATCATGTAGTAATAACTCATGGGAGTGAGGTCGATCCCATAGGAATTGATGGATTGAGCAACTTTAGTATGGTGATGAATTTAGTTAAGAGAATATTTGATGTATTGAGTGAAATTTGATTAACAGAAGTGAAATTGCAAGTAAACCAGAGTGCAAAAAGTAAATTGGCAGAATCTTAAAGTGCTGAAGGAGTAAATTGCAGAAATTTAGAATGTAGGAAATTAAAAGAGCTGAAACTTAAATTGCAAGAAAGGTAAATGACTGAAACTTTAAAGTGCAAGAAATTTAAATTGCTGAATCTAAATAGACAGGAAACTTAAATTGCATGAAGAATAAAGGGATCTGGGTGCCAGGAATCAAAACTGAACTAGAAAATGTAAAGTGCAGTAAATTAAAGAACTCTCAATTGAAGAAATTCAAATCAGGATTTCAGTACCAAAACATAAATGTAACATTGTAGAAGAATCAAAATAGAATGAAAGCTTAGATCAACTTTAGAATCCTAAGAGAGAAATTGACAATTGTAGAAGAGTAATAAAAACAGAAAGAAAATTTAGATCTCAATTGCTCTCTTAACAAAATAAAAAAGAAATTTGCAGAAGAAAGAAACTTAAGATCAGATCTCCAATTCTTAGAACTATCAACGGAAAAGTAAAAGATGACTCTCAGATGAAGAATTTCAGCAAAATTTTTCAATATGAATTCAAGACCCAAAAACAAAAAGTAAAAGTTACAGAAGTGAGAGAACAAAACAAAAATGAAAACTCATATCTTATCCAAATTCTAAAATTCTAAAAAGAAATTAAAAGAGATCCCCATATGAAATCAAATTTGCTCCTATTTATACACTTTCTATTTCAATCCTCAAGCACTTGGAGTGGGCTTTTTGGCCTGTGGAGAAATGGATCAAAATGGCACTTGGTTGCTGTTTCCAGGGGAATGTTGCGTTCTCAAAGTGAGCGCAGCGTTCATTCATCCACGTGTGTGCGTCCTTTGCGCACGCGCGTCCGTTTGCGACTTTGCTCATCGACGCGTACATGTCACTTACGCGTACGTGTCACTATCAGTCTTCAGCTCCCACCATGCTCGTGCGCCCCTTTCACGCGTATGCGTCTTCAATAGTGTTCTCTTATTAAGCGCTACATTTGCTTAATGAACGCTGCCCACACGTGCGCGTCCTCTACGCGTGCGCGTGGGTACCCAATTGTCAAATCTAGGCTTCAGTGCCAGCCACACGTGCACGTGCTTTGTCCCAGGTGCTCCATCGACGCGTGCGTGTCATGCACGCATGCGCGTCGATTGCAGAACTTTGCCTCCAAATTTCAATCTCCCCAAAAACACTGAGTAAATGAACGTAGCGTTCTATTTGAAAACGAGCGTCAACCACTATCACGCGTACGCGTCATGCACACATACGTGTGGGTCTTCAAAAATTGCCCCTGACGCGTAGGCATTGATAAACCACTATTTTATGGTTTATATTGTGTTTAATTAATGGGTTTTTATCAAATTCTTGCCCACTTATTCATATGATTTGCATGATTTTACAATTCCTTCCCAAAATTATTCCATGGTTGAAAACCTACTTCCTAGAGATCTTTTTATTGTGTATTTTAATTCTCCTTTATACCATTCGATGTCGTGATCCGTGTGTTAAGTGTTTCAGGCTTCATATGGCAGGAATGGCTTAGAGAATAGAAAGGAATCTTGCAAAAAGGGAAGGAGCACAATAAATAGAGGAGACAACCAGCAAACAGCGATGCGCACGCATGGCTGACGCATGCGCGTGATTTGGACAAAATCACAACGACGCGTATGTGTGTTTGACGCGTACGCGTGGATTGGAGTTTGCGCAAACGACGCGAGTGCGTGCCTGACGCACACGCGTGAAAATCGTCAAACGACTCGTACGCGTGACCGACGCGTACGCGTGACATACGCGATCTGTAGAAAATTCAGGAAACGCTGGGGACGATTTTGGGTCGCATTTTGACCCAATTTTCGGCCCAGAAACACAAAATAAAGCCAGAGAACATGCAGAGACTCAAGAGATACTTATCACACATTCATAATCCACAATTTTAGTTTTTAGATGTAGTTTTTAGAGAGAGAGGTTCTCTCCTCTCTCTTAGGATTTAGGATTAGGATTCCTCTTAAAGGATTTATAATTTCTTATTCTAATTTCCAGGTATAATGTTCCTTTTATTTATTTTCTCAATTTGGTTTATGAACTCTTTATGTTTAGACTTGATTTCTTTTATTAATATAATTTGAGGTATTTCAGATATATGATTTTTATTTAGCTTTCTATATTCTTGGCTTTGGTTGAGTAATTAGAGACTCTTGAGTTATCAAACTCTTTTGTTGATTGATAATTTGAAGTTGCTAATTGACTTGAATTCCACTAACTCTAGTCTTTCTTTGGGAATTGACTAGGACTTGAGGATGCATATTGATTTATCCACTTGACTTACCTTCATAGTTAGAGGTTGACTAAGTGGGAGCAACGAGCAATTCTCATTACAATTGATAAGGATAACTATGATAGGACTTCTAATTTTCATACATTGCCAAGAGTTTTCTTAGCTATTGATTTATTAATTCCTGCAATTTATTTCTCTTGTTCAAACCTTTCAAAAAACCCAAAATTATACTGTTTTCCATAACCAATAATAAAACACACCTCCCTGCAATTCCTTGAGAAGACGACCCGAGGTTTAAATACTTCGGTTATAAATTTTATTGGGTTTGCTTAAGTGACAACCAAAACTTTTGTACGAAAGGATCTCTGTTGGTTTAGAAACTATACTTATAACGTGATTATATTTGTGAATTTCTTTACCGATAAAAATCCATTCGTCAAAAATGGCGCCGTTGCTGGGGAATTGCAAACGTGTGCCTTATTATTGGTTATTGTAAATATTTTTCTTGTTTGTTTTCTTTGCTTTGATCTAAAAATTCTATGTTTAGTGTCATTTTATTATTTTTCTCTTTCCCCATTAATTTCAAAAATAGCTTTTCTCTTTATTTTAATTGGTTTTTCTTTGAAAATTACAAAAAATTCAGATTTTTATTTTAAAATTTTTATCTTATCTTATCTTAGTTTTAAATTTCAAAATTCAAATCTTTTTCAAAAATCATATCTTTTTCAAAATCTTATCTTATCTTATTTCAAAATCAAAATTTCAAATTTCAATATTTAAATTCTAAAATTCAAAATTCAAAATTCAAAATTTAAATTTAAAATTTTTAAAATCAAATCTTTTCAAAATTTAAACCTTTTTCAAAATTTTTGTTGTTAGTATTTCTAGTTTTAGGAGTTTATTTTCATTAATTTTTATTAGTTTTCATTTCCTTTAGCTACCATGAACTCTCATCCCTTTGGCTATGAGTCTGGTTACAATTATGTTGCAGGAAGAGGAGATTACAATGAGAATATGCATCAAGGTTGGGACAATCAAAGATGGGAGGAGCCACAAGGATTTGATCAACCCTCATGGCAACAACAACCTCCAATGGACTATCAACAACCATTCTGTCATGCATATCAAGGCAATGGCTATGGTGAGCACTCTTTTGATTATCAACAACCACTACCATACGCCTATGAAGGCTCAACATAGCTTTGGACCACCATACCAACCACCTTATGAGCCAAATGAACCATACATAGAACCACCTCCATTCCAACACAACTACTCTCATGAACCACCACCTCAATATACACCATCTTCTTATCATTATCAAGATGAACGACCTTCCTACCATGAACCCTCCTATCCACCCCAAACCTCAATGGAAAAAGCACTTACCGATCTAAACTCTACTATACAAGCTCTCGTCGCCCAAATTGTACCACCGAATACCTTTAACAATCAACCCTCAAGCTCTAGTACACTTCCTTTTTAACCACAGAATGATCTCTCCATCTCATCACCACTATCCATGGAAGAGCACCCACATCCATCAATCGAAGAAAAACATGATCCCAATGATGCTATTGACATGGAACAAGAAAGAAGGGATCATCTTTGCGAATCCATACTTCATAAGGAGCTAGAGGAGGCACTAAAGGTAAAGGTAGTAGAGACCCTTGAAGTCGAAGGAGTGATTGAAGAATTAGTGAAGGAAGACATCAAGGAAGAATCTGATTTTGTCTTAGAGCAAGAGTAGGCCCAAAATGTGGAGATAGGAAAGACCCTTGAAGATGAAAGAATAGTTGAAAGGCGTTGTCATGGAAACAAAATCATCAAGGATGAGTACGATTTTATACTTAAACAACTGGACAAAGCAGCAATTATTGAAAAGGAAAAAAGTGGTTGTAGACTTAGGAGATGCTGAACCTCCATGGGAAAGTCAGGTTATAGAGCCTCCTTCCAAGGTGATTAAAATTGATGCTGAGGAGGGTGTACAATCTCCAAGGCATATCCTGGTTAAAGACTTGGAAGAGGTTGATCAAGAGATGGAGATTCAAGAAGAAGATGCACAACCTCCCATGCCCTTGGTGAGCAATGAAGAAGAGATTGAATTGGAAGAAAGCTACCAAGAGGAAGAGGTTGATATTGAAGAAGCTTGCAAAGAGGTGGTAGTTGTCAAAGAAGAACACAAAGGAGTGGAGCTTGTAAGTTCATTAGAAACACCTCTCCTAAGGCCATCACTGTCCAACAGAACATTCAAGTGGGTAAAATACCTATCCTTAACCTTTACTTTCTCACTTGAATATGGGCTACTTGAGACAGATGGTCAGCTTAGAGCTCTTTGTGGCTTTAAAAGTAAGAACAAAATGGTTAGCAGTAGAAGTTGCCCTGCAAGGTTCAATACGGTTGCACACTCCAAGCTGAAGTGCATATATTGGTGTAAAGCTTGATTGAATGGGTCTAGGAAGCTGTTTGGATGCCTTAGTAAGAATTCGGATTGCTTACCACCCAGATGGAATCATGATGATCCACTTCAAGACGGGTGCAGAAACAAGATTTGGGATCCAAGCATATATGAGGATCAAATTTGGGAGCTCAAAGATTGTGAAGAACTCCATCAAAGCTTGAGGAATTTACTTGGTATTGATAGAGCTTATTGGAAGTCCAAGCATTGGTGGAAGTTTCAGGATGAGTTCAAGCACAAGCCGCCATGACAAGGAGCTCACCAAATGTCCAACTTAAGGACTTTAACTAAAAGTGCTAGGTGGGAGACAACCCACCATGGTATAATCGTTCCTTTTATTCCTTGTTTATTTTGTTTTAATTTTATTAGTGTCATTCAAAATGTGTGCATTAGCATCAGCATTCTTCATAAAAAAAACTGAACAGAAAGTTGCGTGGGAACTGTGCAGGAAGTGTGCCAATCGCACAAGCATCACCACGCGTACGCGTCCCTCACGCGTACGCGTCATTTGAGATTTTGGCCCTTCACGCGTACGCATCAATGACGCACACATGTGGCCCTGAAAAATCGACATAAAAGGTGTATTGGCCGAAAGTTAGGCTGGTGGTGCACGAAATTGTGATCAGCAATGGCGCCATCAACATGGTACGCTCAATTGCAATCTCAACTCTTTATCACAACTTCGCACAACTAACCAGCAAGTGCACTGGGTCGTCCAAGTAATAAACCTTACGCGAGTAAGGGTCGATCCCACGGAGATTGTTGGTATGAAGCAAGCTATGGTCATCTTGTAAATCTCAATCAGGCAGATTCAAATGGTTATGGAGGATTTATGAATAAAGTATAAAATAAAGATAGAGATACTTATGTAATTCATTGGTGAGAATTTCAGATAAGCGTATAGAGATGCTTTGTCCCTTCCGTCTCTCTGCTTTCCTACTGTCTTCATCCAATCCTTCTTACTCCTTTCCATGGCAAGCTGTATGTTGGGCATCACCGTTGTCAATGGCTACAGTCCCGTCCTCTTAGTGAAAATGTTCAACGTGCTCTGTCACAGCACGGCTAATCATTTGTCGGTTCTCAATCAGGTTGGAATAGAATCCAGTGATTCTTTTGCGTCTGTCACTAACGCCCAGCCTTCAGGAGTTTGAAGCTCGTCACAGTCATTCAATCCTTGAATCCTACTCAAAATACCACAGACAAGGTTTAGACCTTCCGGATTCTCTTGAATGCCGCCATTAATTCTAGCTTATACCACGAAGATTCTGATTAAGGAATCCAAGAGATAAACATTCAAGCCTTGTTTGCTTGTAGAACTGGAGTGGTTGTCAGGCACGCATTCATAAGTGAGAATGATGATGAGCGTTGATGAGCAGATAATTTATACGCTTTTTGGCATTGTTTTTAGTGTGTTTTTAGTATGTTTTAGTTAGTTTTTATTATATTTTTATTAGTTTTTAGTTAAAATTCACTTTTCTGGACCATACTATGAGTTTGTGTGTTTTTCTGTGATTTCAGGTATTTTCTGGCTGAAATTGAGGGACCTGAACAAAAATCTGATTCAGAAGCTGAAAAGGACTGCAGATACTGTTGGATTCTGACCTCCCTGCACTCAAAGTAGATTTTCTGGAGCTACAGAAACCCAATTGGCGCGATCTCAATTGCGTTGGAAAGAGGACATCCTGGGCTTTTCAGCAATGTACAATAGTCCATACTTTGCCCGAGATTTGATGGCCCAAACTGGCGTTCCAAATCAGCTCAAAACTGCCCGGCGTTAAACGCCGGAACTGGCACAGGAATGGGAGTTAAACGCCCAAACTGGCACAAAAGCTGGCGTTTAACTCCAAGAAAAGTCTCTACACATGAAAGCTTCAATGCTCAGCCCAAGCACACACCAAGTGGGCCCGGAAGTGGATTTTTATGTCATTTACTCATCTTTGTAAACCCTAGGCTACTAGTTCTCTACAAATAGGACCTTTTACTATTGTATTTTCATCTTGGTAGCTATCTTTAGTCTTATGCTATCTTAGATCATGGGGCTGCCCTCATGGCCATGCCTAGACCTTGTTCTTATGTATTTTCAATGGTGGAGTTTCTACACACCATAGATTAACGTGTGGAGCTCTGCTATACCTCGAGTATTAATGCAATTACTATTGTTCTTATATTCAATTCAGCTTATTCTTGTTCTAAGATACTCGTTCGCACCCAAGAACATGATGAATGTGATGATTATGTGACGCTCATCATTATTCTCACCTATGAATGCGCGCCTGACAACCACTCCCGTTCTACAAGCAAACAAGGCTTGAATGTTTATCTCTTGGATTCCTTAATCAGAATCTTCGTGGTATAAGCTAGAATTGATGGCGGCATTCAAGAGAATCCGGAAGGTCTAAACCTTGTCTGTGGTATTCTGAGTAGGATTCAATGATTGAATGACTATGACGAGCTTCAAACTCTTGAAGGCTGGGCGTTAGTGACAGATGCAAAAGAATCACTGGATTCTATTCCAACCTGATTGAGAACCGACAGATGATTAGCCGTGCTGTGACAGAGCGCGTTGAACATTTTCACTGAGAGGACGGGACTGTAGCCACTGACAACGGTGATGCCCAACATACAGCTTGCCATGGAAAGGAGTAAGAAGGATTGGATGAAGACAGTAGGAAAGCAGAGAGACGGAAGGGACAAAGCATCTCCATATGCTTATCTGAAATTCTCACCAATGAATTACATAATTATCTTTATCTTTATTTTATGCTTTATTCATAAATCATCCATAACCATTTGAATCTGCCTGACTGAGATTTACAAGGTGACCATAGCTTGCTTCATACCAACAATCTCCGTGGGATCGACCCTTACTCGCGTAAGGTTTATTACTTGGACGACCCAGTGCACTTGCTGGTTAGTTGTGCGAAGTTGTGATAAAAAGTTGAGATTGCAATTGAGCATACCATGTTGATGGCGCCATTGATGATCACAATTTCATGCACCAAGTTTTTGGTGCCGTTGTCGGGGAATTAAATGTCCTAACTACAGTTTCGCATTTGTTCCCTGCAATAACAGTGCCAAGTTTTGATCCGGCAACAACACCAAGTTTTTGGCGCCGTTGCCGGAGATTGTTTGAGTTTGGACAACTGACGGTTCATCTTGTTGCTTAGATTAGGTATTTTTCTTCAGAGTTCTTAAGAATGAATTCTAGTGTTTCAAGGTGATGTCTTATCATCACCAAAGCTGATTGATTCTCATCAATTTAGCTCTTGAATGTAATGTCCTGCTGAAGCTTGGCTAGCCATGTCTAATTCCTTTAGACTAAAGCTTTAGACTAACATTGCATGATTCTTGGAATTCTCATTAAGAATTTTGATATCCTTATTTTCTTTTTCACTCAATTTTCAAAAAAAAAATCCAAAAAAATTATAAAATCTTAAAACCAAAAATATTTTTGTTTCTTGTTGAGTCTAGTGTCTTATTTTAAGTTTGGTGTCAATTGCGTGTTTCTTTTCTTCTTGCATTTTTCGAATTCATTCATGTGTCTTAATTGATCTTCATGTTGTTCTTGATGATTTCCTTGTTCTGATCTTTAAATTCTCTTGTCTTGAGTGTTTTGTTGTTTCTCATATGCATTCTCATTTTGTTAGTGTCAGTAGTATACAAACTTCTAAGTTTGGTGTCTTGCATGCATTTTAGATGCATTTTGATTATTCCTCATCATTAAAAATTCAAAAAAAAAATTCTTTGTGTCTTTTTAAGTCAATAATACAGAGAATTGAAGATTCAGAACATACAGCAGAGGAATTACATAGAAAAAGTTGGGCGTTCAAAATGTCCAGTGAGGAAGGAAAACTGGCGTTTAAACGCCAGCCAGGGCACCTGGCTGGGCGTTTAACGCCTAAAAGGGTAGTGTTTTGAGTGTTAAACGCCAGAATGGATACCATTCTGGGCGTTTAACGCCAAGATGGCACAAGAGGGAAGATTTTGTTTTTAATGCAAATTTTTTTCAAGTTTTCAAAATTTTTTCAAAACCAAATCTTTTTCAAATCATATCTTTTCAATCATATATTTTCAAAATCAATTTCTTTCCATTTTCAAAAATACTTGCTAACAATTAATGATTTGATTCAACATTTCAAGTATGTTGCCTTTTCTGTTGAGAAAGGTTTAATGTCTGAATCATATCTTTCTTGTTAGACAAGTCATTAATTTTTAAAATCAAATCTTTTTAAATTGTTTTTCAAATCACATCTTTTTCAAAATAGTTTTCAATCATATCTTTTTAATTTATAATTTCAAAATCTTTTTCAAAAATCACTTGATTTCTTTTCCACTCTTAGTTTTCGAAAATCAATTAGTATTTTTCAAAATATTTTTTATAAAATATTTTTAATTTATTTTCGAAAATTTCTTCCCCTCTTCTCACATCCTTCTATTTATGGACTAACACTACTCCTCAATGCACAATTCGAACTCTATCTTTCCTAGATAAGTTCGAATTTTCTATCTCTTCCTTCTATTTTTCTTTTCCTCTGACACCTCAAGGAGTCTCTATACTGTGACATAGAGGATTCCATATTTTTTTGTTCTCTTCTCTTTTATATGAGCAGGAGCAAAGACGAAAGCATTTTTGTTGAGGCTGACCCTGAACCTGAAAGGACCTTGAAGCGAAAGCTAAGAGAAGCTAAGGCACAACTCTCTGTAGAGGACCTAACAGAAATCTTCAAAGAAGAAGAACCCATGGCAGCCGAAAACAACAACAATGCTAACAATGCAAGGAAGGTGCTGGGTGACTTTACTACACCTACTCCCGACTTCTATGGGAGAAGCATCTCTATCCCTGCCATTGGAGCAAACAACTTTGAGATTAAACCTCAATTAGTTTCTCTAATGCAATAGAATTGCAAGTTCCATGGACTTCCATTAGAAGATCCTCATCAGTTTTTAACTGAATTCTTACAAATCTGTGACACTGTCAAGACTAATGGGGTTGACCCTGAGGTCTACAAACTTATTCTATTCTCTTTTGCTGTAAGAGACAGAGCTAGGATATGGTTGAACTCACAACCTAAAGAAAGCCTGAACTCTTGGGAAAAGCTAGTCAATGCCTTCTTGGCAAAATTCTTTTCACCTCAAAAATTGAGTAAGCTTAGAGTGGTAGTCCAAACCTTCAGACAGATGGAAGGTAAATACCTCTATGAAGCTTGGGAAAGATACAAATAATTGATCAGAAAGTGTCCCTCTGACATGCTTTCTGAATGGAGCATCATAGGTATCTTCTATGATGGTCTGTCTGAACTGTCCAAGATGTCATTGGACAGCTCTGCTGGAGGATCTCTTCATAGGAAGAAGATGCCTGCAGAAGCTCAAGAGTTCATTGAAATGGTTGCAAATAACCAATTCATGTACACTTCTCAAAGGAATCCTGTGAACAATGGGACGAATCAAAAGAAAGGAGTTCTTGAGATTGATACTCTGAATGCCATACTGGCTCAGAACAAAATATTGACTCAGCAAGTCAATATGATTTCTCAAAGTCTGTCTGGAATGCAAGCTGCACTAGCTAGTACTAAGGATACTTCATCTAAAGAAGAAGCTTATGATCCTGAGAACCCTTCAATGGAAGAGGTGAATTACATGGGAGAACCCTATGAAAACACCTATAATCCTTGATAGAGAAATCATCCAAATCTCTCATGTAAGGATCAACAGAGACCTCAACCAGGTTTCAACAACAATAATGGTAGAAGAAACAGGTTTAGCAATGGCAAGCCTTTTCCATTATCTTCTCAGCAATAGATAGAGAATTCTAAGCAGAGCCACACTGACATAGCAACCATGGTCTCTGATCTAATCAAAGCCATTCAAAGTTTCATGACTGAAACAAGGTCCTCCATTAGAAACTTGGAGGCACAAGTGGGACAGCTGAGCAAGAAAGTTACTGAACTCCCTCCTAGTACTCTTCCAAGCAATACAGAAGAGAATCCAAAAGGAGAATGCAAGGCCATTAACATGACCCACATGGCCGAACTTGGAGAGGAGGAAGAGGCAGTGATCACCACTGAGAAAGACCTCAATGGACATCCACTGGCCTCCAATGAGTTCCCTAATGAGGAACCATGGGAATCTGAGGCTCATAATGAGACCATAGAGATTCCATTGGATTTACTTCTACCATTCATGAGCTCGGATGAGTATTCTTCCTCTGAAGAGGATGAAGATGTCATTGAAGAGCAAGTTGCTAAATACCTTGGAGCAATCATGAAGTTAAATGACAAGTTATTTGGTAATGAGACTTGGGAGGATGAACCCCCTTTGCTCACCAAAGAACTGGATGACTTGTCTAGGCAGAAATTACCTCAAAAGAGACAGGACCCTGGGAAGTTCTCAATACCTTGTACCATAGGCACCATGACCTTTAAGAAGGCTCTGTGTGACCTAGGGTCAAGCATAAACCTTATGCCTCTCTCTATAGTGGAGAAGCTAGGGATCTTAGAGGTACAAGCTGCAAGAATCTCACTAGAGATGGCAGACAATTCCAGAAAACAAGCTTATGGACTTGTAGAGGATGTTTTGGTGAAGGTTGAAGACCATTACATCCCTGCTGATTTCATAGTCCTAGAAACTGGGAAGTGCATGGATGAATCCATCATCCTTGGCATACCCTTCCTAGCCACAGCAAAGGCTGTGATTGATGTTGACAGAGGAGAATTGATCATTCAAGTGAATGAAGAATCCTTTGTGTTTAAGGCTCAAGGATATCCCTCTGTAACCATGGAGAGGAAGCATGAAGAGCTTCTCTCAAAACAGAGTCAAACAGAGCCCTCACAGTCAAACTCTAAGTTTAGTGTTGGGAGGCCACAACCAACTTCTAAGTTTGGTGTTGAACCCCCACATTCAAACTCTAAGTTTGGTGTCGGGAGGTTCCAATATTGCTCTGAGTATCTGTGAGGCTCCATGAGAGCCCACTGTCAAGCTACTGACATTAAAGAAGCACTTGTTGGGAGGCAACCCAATGTTATATTTATCTAATTTCCTTTGTTATTCTATGTTTTCTGTAGGTTGATGATCATGGAAAGTCACAAAATCAATTGAAAAAGCAAAAACAGAATGAAAAATAGAAAGAAATACAGCACACCCTGGAGGAAAACCTTGCTGGCGTTTAAACGCCAGTAAGGGCAGCAAATGGGCATTTAACGCCCAGTCTGGCACCATTCTGGGCGTTTAACGCCAGAAAGGGGCACCAGACTGGCGTTTAATGCCAGGAATGGGCAACAAGCTGGCGTTAAACGCCAGAAATGGGTACCAGCCTGGCGTTTAACGCCAGGATTGGCAGAATGAGCATTTTTGCTCGCCCCTTGGTGCAGGGATGAATTATCCTTGACACCTCAAGATCTGTGGACCCCACAGGATCCCCACCTACCCCACCACTCTCTCTCTTCTTCACCCATTCACCAATCACCTCAACACCTCTTCTCCAAAAATCCCTCACCTATCAAATCCTACCATTCTCTTCACCACTCACATCCATCTTTCATAAAACCCCACCTACCTCACCATTCAAATTCAATCCACTTTCCCTCCCAAACCCACCCATACATGACTGATGCCAAGGCATCTTAGGCTAGTTTCACTAGCATTTTTTTGTTAGTTTTAGTTGTTTTATGCATTTTCTTGAGCTTAAAGTAACCAAGAATGGTTAAATGAATAACAAAGCAATGAACCATCCAAACAAGTATGATTTTGATGCAAATTTCATGAGCTTTTAGTTATATTACTTGAATGTTATGAATGAAAGATTTCTCATGAAATTTTGCAAGACTTTGATGCAGTTGTTTGGATGATTTCAGGGAAGAAGAGGCTAGGCAAGGAAGCAACAAAATCAATAAAGGAAGCTTGAATATCACAAGTGGCGTTTAACCTCCAGTTTAACCTTAAACTGGAAGTTAAACGCTAGAATTGAAAGCACCAGGGAGCATTCCCACGTTTAAGCTCCAGTTTAAACTTAAACTGGAGCTTAAACGTGTTCGACTATTTTTTCTCCTCCAGGGTTGCTTTCTCATTTCCACGTTTAAGCTTCAGTTTAAGCTTAAACTGAAGCTTAAACGTGGTCGACCATTCTCCTCCAGGGTTGCGTTTTGCATTCCCACGTTTAAGCTCCAGTTTAAGCTTAAACTGGAGCTTAAACGTGTTCGACCTTTGCCCTCCAGGATGGCTTCCCTCCATTTCCACGTTTAAGCTTCAGTTTAACCTTAAACTGACGCTTAAACGTGTTCGACTCAATTTTCCTCCAGGGGTTGCTTTCTTCATTTCCACGTTTAAGCTTCAGTTTAACCTTAAACTGAAGCTTAAACGTGTTCGACATTTCACACTCCAGGATTGCTTTCTTCCATTCCCACGTTTAAGCTTCAGTTTATCCTTAAACTGAAGCTTAAACGTGTTCGACAATTTTACCTCCTGGAAGTGTCTGGCGTTTAAGTTGAAGTTTAAGCTTAAACTTCAACTTAAACGCCACTATTTGAAAAGGTTTCTGGGCCAAAGATCTTGCAGTTTAAGTTAGCATTTGAGCACAAACATTAACTTAAACATACTCTGGTATGAAACCCAATTGAATATCATGGTTTATGGGATTGGGCCTGAAGAATTGATGAGTCTGGAATTTCAATTTGTTGAGTCATGTGTCATTACTTGATTATCACTAAGTTGGCTCAATGAATGTTGCAGAATTGGATCAGCAGCCTCATCAGGATTATGGATCATAAACCCAAAGCAAAAGGAAATCAAAGAAAGGCCTCAAAGCCCAAGAAACACAACAGAAGCTCAATTTAGAAAGTGTATAAATAGGATAGAATTTAAGTTAGAAAGGACTTTTTTTACATTTTTAGAACTTTTGACACAGAGAACTTTGGATCATTCTTTGAATTCAGAGCTATGACTCACTAAACCCCTTTCATTGGGTTAGGGAGCTCTATTGTAATTCAATGAATCAATAATAGTTTTTATCTTCTTCTTCAATCTTTTCTCTTGAATTTTGTTAGAAAGCTTCTCGATCTAATTCCATTGGTTAGTTGTCTTGGGAAAGAAACTATCCATAATTGGAATCCTTCGGAACCTTGGGAAAGGAATGGAGGATTCATGCTAGAGAAGCTTTCTCACAGTGAATTGGATTGGGGTTTGGATGGATATTGTGACATGTAATCCTACCAAATTGTGGTTCATGAAACTGTGTGGTATAATCAGTGATCGAGCATCATCTCTTCTTATGAACATTTAAACCAAGGGATTGGGAATTTGTTTGTTTTTAGAGAGAATTGGTGAGCCAAGGGATTGGGATCCAATCATATAAGATTGCCAAACAAAATCCAATGAATGCATTGGTTGAGGAAGGGATAAAAATGTTTTGATTCGGAGATCTCAATATCTCCTGACACCCAATGATTTCCCATTTCTGATCTACCACTTTCATTTTACATTCTGCAAATTTAATTCATGCAATCACCCCGATCCCCTTTTAATTTCAGCAATTCAGCTTCTCGCTCTTTAATTCATGCAATTTAAGATTCCGCACTTTCAATTTCTTGCCATTTACGTTTCCCGCCAATTTTACATTCCGCAATTCTCATCTAAATCTTGATTCCGCTTAACTAGAACACACTTCTAATCCGAATTGCTCACTCAACCAATCCTTGTGGGATTCGACCTCACTCTATTGTGAGTTTTTACTTGACGATAACCGGTGCACTTGCCGGAATGAATTTTTGCCGATCGTGCAATTTCCTAAAATCGTAGCTATCAAGTTTATAGCTAGATAGCTGTATCAAGTTTATGGCGCCGTTGCCGGGGATTGGTTTTCGATTGACAATTCTCCAATTGGAAGTTAACTAGATTGAGCAATTTTTCTTGTTTTGTTAATTCAGTTCATGTTACTTGATGAATTTTAGTTCCTGCACTCTGTTACTTGCTTACTTTCTTTATGCCTTTAATTTCAAGCAATTAACTCACTGACCCACTAACTATTTGAATTAATTCCTCAACCGCTCTAACCATACTCTTCCATTAACCAAGAGTATTTCACTTGTTTGTTGCCTGTGCTGTGTTCTTGTATGACAGGTAGGAGAAGAGGGACATCAACTCCTCCATATACCGAACCAGAGAGGATCCTTCATAGACTTAGAAGGGAAGCAAGAGGGAAGAGAGTACTGGGAGAAGAAGAATCTGAAGGAGAATCTGAGGACAATTTTGAGGAAGCTCTAGATCTCAACATGGATAGAGAAGTTCACAACCATGAGAGAGCTGATGGAAACAATGCCATTCCCGAGAGGAGGGTTCTTGGTTCATACATAAACCCAACCTCTGGAAATTGTGGTAGCAGCATTCAGAAACCACCTATTCAGGCCAACAATTTTGAACTCAAACCACAGCTAATATCACTGGTGGAGAATCATTGTTCATTTGGTGGGAGTGCGAATGAAGATCCAAACCAACATCTCACAAAATTCCTGAGAATTTGCGACACTGTGAAGTCCAATGGAGTCCAGAAAGATGCCTATAAACTGCTTTTGTTCCCATTTTCACTTAGGGACAAGGCAGCTAAGTGGCTGGAATCATTCCCAAGGGGGAGCCTAACAACCTGGGATGAGGTGGAAAGCAAGTTTCTGGCACGTTTCTACCCCCCACAAAAGGTCAATAGGCTTCGATCTGAGGTTTAAACTTTTAGACAACAAGATGGTGAAACTCTCTACGAGGCATGGGAGAGGTTCAAGGATTTGACAAGGAAATGCCCACCAAACATGTTCCATGACTGGGTGCAATTGCATATTTTCTATGATGGACTTTCTTATGAATCAAGGAAGGCTGTAGACCATTCATCAGGAGGTTCATTGAACAGGAAAAAGACTGTGGAAGAAGCCATTGAAGTGATTGAGACAGTGGCTGAGAATGAGTACTACTATGCTTCAGAGAGACACAACACTAAGGGATTCATGGAGCTGAACCATGTTGATAAAATTCTAGCCCAAAACAAGGTGTTTGCCAAGCAACTAGCAGAGCTCACCAGGAAGTTAGAAACAAATCAAGTGGCTGCAATACACACACAAGATCAAGAGGAGGTAAGCACTGAAGGAGGTGATTGGGAAGAGGCCAACTATGTGGGAAATCAACAAAGGCAACCATATGATCCACATTCCAATACTTACAACCCAGGCTGGAAAAATCACCCAAACTTTGGGTGGGGAAACCAGCAAACCCAACCACAAAACCACAAACCTTACAACCCCAACCAACATAACAATTCCACATACCAAAACTCCAACCAAAAATCATACCAAGCCACACAAAACAATTACTCCCAACCACCATATCATGGCCAAAATAATCAACCTGCCCAACCTAATCCGAACCAACAATTTCAAGATCAATTAAACAGGATAGAAAGAATGCTTGCAACCATGGGTCAAGACATAACCGAATTGAAAGCCTTTAAGGAAGAAGTAAATTCTAACTTGCAAAACCAAGGAGCTGCCATCCAGAAGCTAGAAAATCAAATTGGGTATTTGTCCAAGCAAACCCCTGGGCCAAGCGTTTCTCATGCTGCCAAGGCTATTGCAAGGGAAGAATGTAAGGCCATAACCCTCAGAAGTGGAAAGAAGCTAAAGGAGATCTCAAAGGAAACCACAGAGGATGAAGCAAAGGAAAACGTGAGAGACAAGGAACAGGGACAATCTTTTACACCGTCTGCAACAAAAGAAAAAGAAAAAGAGGTCCTGAAGCCTTATACACCCAAAGCACCATATCCTCAACGTTTGATGAAAAGTGAAAAGGATGGCCAATTCTCCAGATTTTTGGAGATTTTCAAGAAGCTTCAAATCAACATTCCGTTTGCTGAGGCAATAGAGCAAATGCCACTCTATGCAAAATTCTTAAAGGAATTAATGACCAAGAAGAGAAGTTGGAGAAATGAGGAAACTGTGTTGTTGACTGAAGAATGTAGTGCCATCATTCAACACAAATTGCCTCAGAAATTGAAGGATCCAGGTAGTTTCCAAATCCCCTGCATCATAGGAGAAGTCATGGTGGAGAAGGCCTTGTGTGACTTAGGGGCCAGTATCAATTTGATGTCTCTAACAATGATGAGAAGAATGAAGATTGAGGAAGCCAAACCAACAAGAATGGCCCTCCAATTGGCAGATCGAACTCTTAAATTCCCTCATGGGATAGTTGAGGATTTGTTGGTGAAAGTGGGAGATTTTATATTTCCTGCCGATTTTGTGGTGTTAGATATGGAGGAAGAAGCCAAAGCTTCGATAATCCTGGGAAGACCCTTCTTGGCTACTGCTGGAGCCATCATAGATGTCCAAAAGGGTGAACTCACTCTTAGATTACATGATGAGCAATTGGTGTTTAACGTATTCAAGGCAATGAGCTATCCATCAGAATCACTAAAGGAATGCATGAGGGTGGATGTAGTGGACATTGCAGTACAAGAAACCTTTGAGGAAACAACAAAGGAAGTGGCAGAGGAGGAGTTCACAAAGGATATTGAAGTTAGTGACATCAAGGCTGCTGAAACAACCATGCCAAGCATGCCAGAGAGAATGAAAGAAGAAAAGGAAGCACCAAAACCTGAGCTCAAAGCATTGCCCCCTAATCTCAAGTATGCATACTTGGGTAGTGATGAGAGCCATCCTGTTATCATTAGCTCTGCCCTGAGCCAAGAACAGGAAGAAGAATTGATCAAGGTGCTACAAACTCATCAAGATGCCATTGGATGGACCCTAGCTGATTTGAAGGGGATAAGTTCATCCATATGCATGCATAAGATCTTGTTAGAAGAGGATGCTAGACCCTCCATTCAAGCTCAGAGAAGATTAAATCCCGTCATGAAAGAAGTGGTACAAAAGGAGGTCATGAAGTTATGGCAGGCAGGGGTAATCTACCCCATTTCTGATAGCCCATGGGTTAGTCCCATCCATGTAGTTCCCAAGAAAGGTGGCATAACTGTGGTGCCAAATGAGAGGAACGAACTCATACCCACAAGAACTGTCACTGGGTGGAGGATGTGCATAGACTATAGGAAGCTCAATGAAGCCACCAGAAAAGATCATTTCCCACTCCCATTTATGGATCAGATGCTTGAAAGGCTTGCAGGACATGCTTACTATTGCTTTCTGGATGGATACTCAGGCTATAATCAGATAGTAGTTGATCCAAGAGATCAAGAGAAAACATCATTTGTTTGTCCATATGGAGTTTTTGCTTATAGACGCATGCCCTTTGGATTGTGCAATGCACCTGCCACTTTCCAAAGGTGCATGCTGTCCATCTTTTCGGACATGATTGAAAAATTCATTGAAGTCTTCATGGATGATTTTTCTGTGTTTGGAGATTCTTTTCCTAGCTGCCTACACCACCTTGCCTTGGTGCTTAAGAGATGCCAAGAGACCAACCTAGTATTAAACTGGGAAAAGTGTCATTTCATGGTCACAGAAGGAATAGTCCTTGGCCACAAAGTCTCTAATAGAGGCATTGAGGTGGACAGAGCTAAGGTGGAACTCATTGAAAAACTACCTCCACCAAGTAATGTCAAGGCAGTTAGGAGTTTTTTGGGACACGCTGGCTTTTACAGAAGGTTTATTAGAGACTTTTCTAAAATAGCCAAACCTTTGAGTAACTTGCTTGTCTCTGATACACCCTTTGTATTTGATAAAAATTGCATGCTAGCCTATGAACTTTTGAAGCAAAAACTTTCCTCTGCACCTATCATTGCCCCACCTGATTGGAACTTACCTTTTGAACTGATGTGTGATGCATCAGACCTTGCTATTAGGGCAGTGTTAGGACAAAGGAAAGACAATTTGGTACATGTGATTTATTATGCCAGTAAAGTCTTGAATGATAACCAAAGGAATTACACAACCACTGAAAAAGAACTCTTGGCAATAGTCTTTGCATTTGACAAATTTAGATCCTATCTCATTGGATCTAAAGTCATTATCTTCACTGATCATTCAGCTTTAAAATACTTACTTGCTAAGCAAGAATCCAAACCAAGACTTATTAGATGGGTTCTTTTGTTGCAGGAATTTGACATTGAAATCAAAGACAAGAAGGGTGTAGAGAACAAGGTGGCAGACCATTTATCAAGGATACCATGTGAAGAAGGAAGCACACAAAGCACACATATAAATGAGTGCTTTCCTGATGAACAACTCATGGTAATTCACAAAGCACCCTGGTTTGCAGACATAGCAAACTTCAAGGCCACTGGGAGTTTTCCGTTGGAATTTAACAAGCATCAAAGGAAGAAATTGGTAAATGATGCCAAATACTTCATCTGGGACGAACCATACTTGTTCAAAAAATGTTCGGATGGCATACTCAGAAGATGCATATCAGAGGAAGAAGGAAGGGAAGTCTTATGGGACTGCCATGGCTCCACTTATGGAGGACATTTTGCAGGAGAAAGAACAGCAGCTAAGGTGTTGCAGTGTGGTTTTTATTGGCCCACTATCTTCAAAGATGCAAAGGAACTAGTGAAGCACTGCCATGAATGCCAGAAAGCGGGGAACCTGCCAAGAAGAAATGAAATGCCACAACAATTCATTCTGGAACTTGAATTATTTGATGTATGGGGGATAGATTTCATGGGACCCTTTCCCACCTCATACTCAAATAATTACATTCTTGTGGCAGTAGACTATGTCTCCAAATGGGTTGAAGCAATAGCAACTCCAACCAATGATAATAAGGTAGTCATGAACTTCCTCAGAAAACACATTTTTTGCTGTTTTGGGGTTCCAAGAGCAATCATCAGTGATGGAGGAAGCCACTTCTGCAACAAACCATTAGAGGCTTTGCTTCTAAAATATGGAGTCAAACACAAGGTAGCCACACCATACCATCCACAGACAAGTGGGCAAGCCGAAATATCTAATAGGGAACTCAAAAGAATCCTGGAAAAGACTGTGGGAACTTCAAGGAAGGACTGGTCGATTAAGCTAGATGATGCTCTTTGAGCATATAGGACAGCTTTCAAAACACCAATTGGAATGTCTCCTTACCAACTAGTATATGGAAAAGCTTGCCATTTGCCACTGGAGTTGGAGCACAAGGCATTCTGGGCCTTGAAACTTTTGAACTTGGACAGCAAAGCTGCTGGAGAAAGAAGGATGTTGCAAATTCAAGAGTTGGAAGAATTCAGAGATGAAGCTTATGAGAATGCCAAAATTTACAAAGAAAGAGCAAAGAAGAAGCATGACAGCAACATAGCCCCAAGGAAATTTGAAGAGGGACAAAAAGTATTGCTCTACAATTCTAGGCTGAAGCTATTTCCAGGGAAGCTAAAATCAAGGTGGTCTGGACCATTCCTTGTCACCAAGGTCTCCCAATATGGACAAGTAGAAATCATGGAAGAAAAGTCACAACGAACCTTCACTGTGAATGGTCAAAGACTCAAACATTACTTGGGAGATGTGGAGGAGAAGGACAATGTTAAATATCACCTCAACTGAGGAAGCTGACCGTCAAGCTAGTGACGTTAAAGGAGCGCTTGTTGGGAGGCAACCCAACCTGAGGTAATACTCCTTTGCTGTTTCTTTTATTTGTTTCAATAAAAAGGTGAAGTAGTTTCTGTGCATTGCAAAGAATTAAGTTTGGTGTTTCACACCAAACAATGAATTCGTGGATCAATAATTCAAAGGGGAATGTGTGACTCTAAGTTTGGTGTTCCACCATACAGATCAACTGAACACAACAACCTTTGAATTATATGAAAGGAACAACTATTCTAAGCAATCACAGAAATGCTTAAAATCCTTAGCAGCAACTTCATTCCAAGGAGAATTCAAGGATTCAAAGAACAGAGGAGTAAGTAGGAGACTAAGTTTGGTGTTCACACACCAACTTAAGACTCAGACACTTGCCCATACATAGTTGAGCTAACCACTCAAGTGCTTGAGAAGCAAGCAACTTCATCACTCTTTGCAGGAAAGTAAACAAGGATCTTAGAAAGAACATGAAGCAACAACTAGGAGAAGAAGGAGAAATCAAATTGTTTCCTGGCAACAAAGAGAAAACAAGAAATTTCACAAGGTGGTGTTGTTCCTTGACCATTCTTTAAAAGGCAAACAAAAGCATGCTTGTTCTGGTTTAAACTGTAATTGTTGAATCTTTCTGGAATGTGAAGTTTTTAGTATGAGTGTTGGTTTACTGCTTTGAATAAAGTGAATGCCTAGATGTTTGGATATAACTTCACCTTCTTAAACAAATGCTTGCCATGCTTGTTCTGTTTCCAAAAATAAAAGAAAAGTTTGAACAAAAGTAACTTGGCTCAATTAGTGACAAATCAAGTAGAATTAAGAGGTGGTATGCATGCTTGATTGTTTAGTCAGATCACTGGAAATTGAGTGTAGAATTATCATTTTTTTTTGTAGAAGTTTGAACACTGTCTATGGATCTTGATGAATAAATGTCTTTGACCATGAAAAAGAAAGAAAAAGAAGAAGAAAAAGCCAGTGAAAAAGGGCAACCAAAAAGCAAAAAAATTGAGAAAATAAGCTAGGCACCAATGGTTTGAACTTCTGAGACAAATGCCTGTGGTGTTTATGTATTAAGGATATGCTTGGATGAATAGGTTCTGAGGAGTGTTTCAACACTTGGTAACTTGGGTTAACTAACCCGGGATTATCAACCAAAAGTCCATTATCAAGAGCAACCTAAATACAAAACATTTAGTCACACAAAGAGGTGCTGGGCACCAATGTCTCAAGAAGAAATGTGAACTAAAATGCCTGTAGTGGATATGTGTAGTGCACTGATAAGAAAAAGAAAATGCCAAAGGCTTGTGCAACACATGACACTGAGCAAAGAAGGAGCAAAGGAGCTCTAAGAAAAAGAAAAACAAAGAAGAGAAAAGTGCCAAGGACATAAGAATAACAAGAGGCCATAGCAGTGTTTGATGGATGCAATGAAAAAGTGATAATCTTACTTGATAAGAATGAAAAAGTGATGCTGCAACTTTCTGCATAAAACCCTTCTGATGAACTTCAAGTGCTTGCTAATATAGCCAATGTAATTGCTTTCTGTTTCATGCTTTCTTCTCAAACAACTCAGGACTTGCTTAGGGACAAGCAAGTATTAAGTTTGGTGTTGTGATGCCAAGGCATCTTAGGCTAGTTTCACTAGCATTTTTCTGTTAGTTTTAGTTGTTTTATGCATTTTCTTGAGCTTAAAGTAACCAAGAATGGTTAAATGAATAACAAAGCAATGAACCATCCAAACAAGTATGATTTTGATGCAAATTTCATGAGTTTTTAGTTATATTACTTGAATGTTATGAATGAAAGATTTCTCATGAAATTTTGCAAGACTTTGATGCAGTTGTTTGGATGATTTCAGGGAAGAAGAGGCTAGGCAAGGAAGCAACAAAATCAATAAAGGAAGCTTGAATATCACAAGTGGCGTTTAACCTCCAGTTTAACCTTAAACTGGAAGTTAAACGCCAGAATTGAAAGCACCAGGGAGCATTCCCACGTTTAAGCTCCAGTTTAAACTTAAACTGGAGCTTAAACGTGTTCGACTATTTTTTCTCCTCCAGGGTTGCTTTCTCATTTCCACGTTTAAGCTTCAGTTTAAGCTTAAACTGAAGCTTAAACGTGGTCGACCATTCTCCTCCAGGGTTGCGTTTTGCATTCCCACGTTTAAGCTCCAGTTTAAGCTTAAACTGGAGCTTAAACGTGTTCGACCTTTGCCCTCCAGGATGGCTTCCCTCCATTTCCACGTTTAAGCTTCAGTTTAACCTTAAACTGACGCTTAAACGTGTTCGACTCAATTTTCCTCCAGGGGTTGCTTTCTTCATTTCCACGTTTAAGCTTCAGTTTAACCTTAAACTGAAGCTTAAACGTGTTCGACATTTCACACTCCAGGATTGCTTTCTTCCATTCCCACGTTTAAGCTTCAGTTTATCCTTAAACTGAAGCTTAAACGTGTTCGACAATTTTACCTCCTGGAAGTGTCTGGCGTTTAAGTTTAAGCTTAAACTTCAACTTAAACGCCACTATTTGAAAAGGTTTCTGGGCCAAAAATCTTGCAGTTTAAGTTAGCATTTGAGCACAAACATTAACTTAAACATACTCTGGTATGAAACCCAATTGAATATCATGGTTTATGGGATTGGGCCTGAAGAATTGATGAGTCTGGAATTTCAATTTGTTGAGTCATGTGTCATTACTTGATTATCACTAATTTGGCTCAATGAATGTTGCAGAATTGGATCAGCAGCCTCATCAGGATTATGGATCATAAACCCAAAGCAAAAGGAAATCAAAGAAAGGCCTCAAAGCCCAAGAAACACAACAGAAGCTCAATTTAGAAAGTGTATAAATAGGATAGAATTTAAGTTAGAAAGGACTTTTTTTACATTTTCAGAACTTTTGACACAGAGAACTTTGGATCATTCTTTGAATTCAGAGCTATGACTCACTAAACCCCTTTCATTGGGTTAGGGAGCTCTATTGTAATTCAATGAATCAATAATAGTTTTTATCTTCTTCTTCAATCTTTTCTCTTGAATTTTGTTAGAAAGCTTCTCGATCTAATTCCATTGGTTAGTTGTCTTGGGAAAGAAACTATCCATAATTGGAATCCTTCGGAACCTTGGGAAAGGAATGGAGGATTCATGCTAGAGAAGCTTTCTCACAGTGAATTGGATTGGGGTTTGGATGGATATTGTGACATGTAATCCTACCAAATTGTGGTTCATGAAACTGTGTGGTATAATCAGTGATCGAGCATCATCTCTTCTTATGAACATTTAAACCAAGGGATTGGGAATTTGTTTGTTTTTAGAGAGAATTGGTGAGCCAAGGGATTGGGATCCAATCATATAAGATTGCCAAACAAAATCCAATGAATGCATTGGTTGAGGAAGGGATAAAAATGTTTTGATTCGGAGATCTCAATATCTCCTGACACCCAATGATTTCCCATTTCTGATCTACCACTTTCTTTTTACATTCTGCAAATTTAATTCATGCAATCACCCCGATCCCCTTTTAATTTCAACAATTTAGCTTCTCGCTCTTTAATTCATGTAATTTAAGATTCCGCACTTTCAATTTCTTGCCATTTACGTTTCCCGCCAATTTTACATTCCGCAATTCTCATCTAAATCTTGATTCCGCTCAACTAGAACACACTTCTAATCCGAATTGCTCACTCAACCAATCCTTGTGGGATTCGACCTCACTCTATTGTGAGTTTTTACTTGACGATAACCGGTGCACTTGCCGGAAGGAATTTTTGCCGATCGTGCAATTTCCTAAAATCGTAGCTATCAAGTTTATAGCTAGATAGCTGTATCAATGACCGAACCCTACCCCTCTCTCCACCCCTATATAAACCCATCTTCACCACCTCATTTTCATACAACCTAAATACTACTTATCCCCCTTGGCCGAACCACAAAGCCCCCTCCATCTCCTCTATTTCTTCTTCTTCTACTTTCTTCTTTCTTCTTTTGCTCGAGGACGAGCAAACCTTCTAAGTTTGGTGTGGTAAAAGCATTACTTTTTGTTTTTCCATAACCATTTATGGCATCTAAGGCCGGAGAAACCTCTAGAAAGAGGAATGGGAAGGCAAAAGCTTCCACCTCCGAGTCATGGGAGATGGAGAGATTCATCTCAAGGGTGCATCAAGACCACTTCTATGAAGTTGTGGCCATGAAGAAGGTGATCCCCGAGGTCCCTTTCAAACTCAAAAAGAGTGAATATCTGAAGATCCGACATGAGATCCGAAGAAGAGGTTGGGAAGTTCTTACCAACCCCATTCAACAAGTTGGAATCTTAATGGTTCAAGAGTTCTACGCCAATGCATGGATCACCAAGAACCATGATCAAAGTGTGAACCCGGACCCAAAGAATTAGCTTACAATGGTTCGGGGGAAATGCTTAGATTTTAGTCCGGAAAATGTAAGGTTGGCATTTAACTTGCCCATGATGCAAGGAGATGAACACCCTTACACTAGAAGGGCCAACTTTGATCAAAGGTTGGACCAAGTCCTCATAGACATTTATGAAGAGGCGCTCAATGCAAGAGAGATTCAAGAGGGAAGCCGGTTCAACTGAGAAGGCATGACCTCAAGCCCGTGGCTAGGGGATGGTTGGAGTTTATCCAACGCTCAATCATTCCCACTAGCAACCGGTCCGAAGTTACTATAGACCGGGCCTTCATGATTCATAGCATCATGATTGGAGAGGAAAAAGAAGTTCATGAGGTTATAGCCCAAGAACTTTATAAGGTGGCGGACAAGTCCTCTACCTTGGCAAGGTTAGCCTTTCCTCATCTCATTTGTCACCTCTGTTATTCAGTTGGAATTGACATAGAGGGAGACATCTTCATTGATGAGGACAAGCCCATCACTAAGAAAAGGATGGAGCAAACAAGAGATCCCACTCATCATGAAAACCCTGAGATACCTCAAGGGATGCACTTTCCTCCACAAAGCTATTGGGAGCAAATCAACACCTCCCTAGGAGAATTGAGTTCCAACATGGGACAACTAAGGGTGGAGCACCAAGAACATTCCATCCTCCTCCATGAAATTAGAGAAGATCAAAGAATCATGAGAGAGGAGCAACAAAGGCAAGGAAGAGACATTGAAGAGCTCAAGCACTCCATAAGATCTTCAAGAGGAAGAACAAGCCGCCATCACTAAGGTGGACCCGTTCTTTAATTTTCTTGTTCTTTATTTTCCTGTTTTTCGAATTTTCATGCTTATGTTTATCCATGTTTGTGTCTTATGATCATTAGTGTCTTAGTATCTATGCCTTAAAGTTATGAATGTCCTATGAATCCAACACCTTTCTTAAATGAAAAATGTTCTTAATTGAAAAAGAGAAGAATTGCATGAATTTTGAATTTTATAACAGATTAATTATTTTGATGTGGTGGCAATACTTTTGTTTTCTGAATGTATGCTTAAATAGTGCATATGTCTTTTGAATTTATGGTTCATGAATGGTTGGCTCTTGAAAGAATGATGAAAAAGGAGACATGTTACTGAGGATCTGAAAAATCATAAAAATGATTCTTGAAGCAAGAAAAAGCAATGGATACAAAAAAAAAAAGAGAAAGAAAAAAAAAACGAAAAAGAAGGGGGAAAAAGAAAAAAGAAAAAAAATAAAAAATAAAGTCGTGATCCAAGGCAAAAAGAGTGTGCTTAAGAACCCTGGATACCTCTAATTGGGTACATTAGCAAAGCTGAGTCACAATCTGAAAAGGTTCACCTAGTTATGTGTTTGTGGCATGTATATATCCGGTGGTAATACTGGAAGACAGAGTGCTTTGGCCCACGGCCAAGACTCATAAAGTAGCTGTGTTCAAGAATCATCATACTTAACTAGGAGAATCAATAACACTATCTGGATTCTGAGTTCATATAGAAGCCAATCATTCTGAATTTCAAAGGATAGAGTGAGATGCCAAAACTGATCAGAGGCAAAAAGCTAAAAGCCCCGCTCATCTAATTAATACTGATCTTCATAGATGTTTTTGGAATTCATTGCATATTCTCTTCTTTTTATCTTATTTGATTTTCAGTTGCTTGGGAACAAGCAAAATTTAAGTTTGGTGTTGTGATGAGCGGATAATTTATACGCTTTTTGGCATTGTTTTTAGTGTGTTTTTAGTATGTTTTAGTTAGTTTTTATTATATTTTTATTAGTTTTTAGTTAAAATTTACTTTTCTAGACTTTACTATGAGTTTGTGTGTTTTTCTGTGATTTCAGGTATTTTCTGGCTAAAATTGAGGGACCTAAGCAAAAATCTGATTCAGAGGCTGAAAAGGACTGCAGATGCTGTTGGATTCTGACCTCCCTGCACTCGAAGTGGATTTGCTGGAGCTACAGAAGCCCAATTGGCACGCTCTCAATTGCGTTGGAAAGTAGACATTCTGGGCTTTCCAGAAATGTATAAAAGTCCATACTTTGCCCGAGATTTAATGGCCCAAACTGGCGTTCCAAATCAGCTCAAAACTGCCCGGCGTTAAACGCCGGAACTGGCACAAGAATGGGAGTTAAACGCCCAAACTGGCACAAAAGCTGGCGTTTAACTCCAAGAAAAGTCTCTACACATGAAAGCTTCAATGCTCAGCCCAAGCACACACCAAGTGGGCCCGAAAGTGGATTTTTATGTCATTTACTCATCTTTGTAAACTTTAGCCTACTAGTTCTCTACAAATAGGACCTTTTACTATTGTATTTTCATCTTGGTAGCTATCTTTAGTCTTATGCTATCTTAGATCATGGGGCTGGCCTCACGGCCAAGCCTAGACCTTGTTCTTATGTATTTTCAACGGTGGAGTTTCTACACACCATAGATTAAGGTGTGGAGCTCTGCTGTACCTCGAGTATTAATGCAATTACTATTGTTCTTCTATTCAATTCAACTTATTCTTGTTCTAAGATACTCATTCGCACCCAAGAACATGATGAATGTGATGATTATATGACGCTCATCATTGTTCTCACCTAAGAACGCGTGCCTGACAACCACTCCCGTTCTACAAGCAAACAAGGCTTGAATGTTTATCTCTTGGATTCCTTAATCAGAATCTTCGTGGTATAAGCTAGAATTGATGGCGGCATTCAAGAGAATCCGGAAGGTCTAAACCTTGTCTGTGGTATTCTGAGTAGGATTCAATGATTGAATGACTGTGACGAGCTTCAAACTCCTGAAGGCTGGGCGTTAGTGACAGACGCAAAAGAATCACTGGATTCTATTCCAACCTGATTGAGAACCGACAGATGATTAGCCGTGCTGTGACAGGGTGCGTTGAACATTTTCACTGAGAGGACGGGATTGTAGCCACTGACAATGGTGATGCCCAACATACAGCTTGCCATGGAAAGGAGTAAGAAGGATTGGATGAAGACAGTAGGAAAGCAGACAGACGGAAGGGACAAAGCATCTCCATACGCTTATCTGAAATTCTCACCAATGAATTACATAAGTATCTCTATCCTTGGTGTGTGCTTGGGCTGAGCATTAAAGCTTTCATGTGTAGAGGTCTTTCTTGGAGTTAAACGATAGTTTGTAACTTGTTTCTGGCGTTTAACTCTGCTTTGCAATTTGTTTTTGGCGTTTAATGCCAGAATAGGGCAGAAAGCTGGCGTTAAACGCCAGTTTGTGACGTATAAACTCAGGCAAAGTATAGACTATTATATATTGCTGGAAAGCTCTGGATATCTAATTTCCAACGCAATTGAGAGCGCACCATTTGGACTCCTTTAGCTCCAAAAAGTCCATTTCGAGTGCAGGGAGGTCAGAATCCATCAGCATCAGCAGTCCTTTGTCAGCCTCTGAATCAGATTTTTGCTTAGGTCCCTCAATTTCAGCCAGAAAATACCTGAAATCACAAAAAAACACACAAACTCATAGTAAAGTCCAGAAATGTGAATTTTTCTTAAAAACTAATAAAAGTATACTAAAAAGTGAATAAAACATACTAAAAACTATATAAAAATAATGCCAAAAAGCGTATAAATTATCCGCTCATCACTTACCTTCATAGTTAGAGGTTGACTAAGTGGGAGCAACGAGAAATTCTCATTATAATTGATAAGGATAACTAGGATAGGACTTCTAATTTTCATACCTTGCCAAGAGTTTTCTTAGCTATTGATTTATTAATTCCTGCAATTTATTTCTCTTGTTCAAAGCTTTAAAAAATCCCAAAATTATACTGTTTTCCATAACCAATAATAAAACACACCTCCCTGCAATTTCTTGAAAAGATGACTCAAGGTTTAAATACTTCGGTTATAAATTTTATTGGGTTTGCTTAAGTGACAACCAAAACTTTTGTACGAAAGGATCTCTGTTGGTTTAGAAACTATACTTACAACACGAATATATTTGTGAATTTCTTTACCGATAGAAATCCGTTCGTCAGGCGTCCTGTACTTGTGCGCGTCGCAAGTGAGCGTGGCGTTCTTTCTTTGAACACAACGTTACTCTGGAGTGCTTCTCCTTTTCTTCACATTCTCACCTAAAATCAATCAAACAAGAAATCAAAGTCTCACCAAAATAATAAGAAATTGCATCGTTTATAATAATCACTTAATTCTTGCATAAATCTCATGATTTTGTATAAAATTAATGATATTTGATTAAATCAAGATAAACATGGAATTCCACTCCAATCACTTACTTATTGTGCAAGAAAGTGTATAAAACCTAATGAAACAGATGAAAAATGCTTGTGTAACTACCATAAGATGACTTGTCATCACAACACCAAACTTAAATCTTGCTTGTCCCCAAGCAAGCACTAAAACATGAGATGAATGAAAGCAGAAAAGTATGCATGTCCTTATTAGCAAGTAACTGAATCTGGTTCATGGGGTTTTATGCAGATGTAATTGAAGCTATACCTTTATTAGATTTCAGGATTGAAATGTCCCCTTGAAAGATAACTAAAGCTGCTGCTGTGAACCTTATTATTCATCCATCCTTGGTGTTTGATTTTTCTTTTGTTTTTCTACTGAGAAGCTTACACTTTTATTCACTGCTAAGTGTCATGTGCTACAGCGGCTTTTTAGCTTGTTTTTGAATCAACACACCTTCACCACAGACACTTGGCTCACAATCCTTCCTAAGACATTGATGCCCAGCACCTCTTTGGGTCACTAAATGCTCTGTAATTAGGTTGCTCTTGATAGTGGATTTTCGGTTGGTAATCTCGGATTAGTTAATCCAAGTTACCAAGTTTTGAAATACTCCTCCGAACCTAATAATCCAAGCAGATCCTAATACAATAGCACCACATGCATATATCCTAAGGTTCAAGCTATTGGTGTCTAGCCTTATTATTTATTTTTTTGATTGCCAACTCTTGGCTTTTTCTTCCTTTCCTTCTTTTCCAAGGGTCTTTATTTATTAAGATTTCACAGACAGCAGCCTAGTTCATGCTATAGGGGAACATTCTAACCTCTGTTCTTTTGTTAGTGAGCTTACTTAAACATTCAAACATTCACCACCACTAAACCTTATTTTTATTCCTACCGTATTGGACAATTACTCTCTGTTTCGATAATTTTCTCTTATTGATGCAGAAAGGGTACAAGACATGTATTCAAGCAGATGAAGATGAAAACAAGCATTTAAACTAGCGTAATCAGCAGACATCAAAATTTGCACTAATTGAACTAAGCATCAAGGTAAACAGAAGCTTCTCATTCAGAATATTTCAAAGCAGAGTGAATTTTATGACAATACAACCTCTCAGGAGTGTCTTCCAGCTTTTCTTTTGTCATCATTATCTATTACTTTTGCGTTTCTCTTGGCAATGATGTATAATTCATTCAAGAGATTGAATGTCTTTTCTGCACAATTATTGGAAGTTGCTTATTTTCAAAGCACTTAGGCAGATGGTTAGCATGCATGAATTATTGTAGGTCCTTAAACTTACTTTGGTGAGGGAACACCAAACTTAGTCCCTTGCTACTGTCTATGATGCATCAGTTACATGAAACCTTGTGCTTTTGAAGGAAATAAATCAGATGCTATCAATTAAACAGGTGTTGAGTAATTTCTTTGATTATTTGGAGCTAGTGATAGATCTTGCAGAAGAGTGTAATGAGTTCTTAAGGAGACTTTTGGTGGAACACCAAACTTAGAGTCATACATTCACTCTTAAGTTATTTTGGTGTGCAACACCAAACTTAGCTCCTTTCAATACAGAGAAATCTACTCCACCTTTTATTGAAATAGCTATGAAAAGAACTACCTCAGGTTGGGTTGCCTCCCAACAAGCGCTTCTTTATCGTCATTAGCTTGGCGTTCTTCATCATTGTTCATACCAGCTCATGAATGCTTTCTTCTTTGTCCCAATGGCCTCCCAAGTAATGCTTTGCCCTATGACCATTTGCTGTGAAAATGTCCTTTGTTGCTTCATCTAGAAGTTCAAGGCTTCTATAAGGAAGAATCTTTGTCACCAAGTATGGGCTAGTCCATTTGGACTTGAGTTTGCCAGGGAAAACTTTGAGCCTGGAGTTATACAAGAGTACTTGTTGTCCTGGTTTGAACTCCTTATTTGAAATCCTTTTGTCATGCCATCTCTTAACCTTTTCCTTGTATATCTTAGCATTTTCATAGGCTTCCAGTCTAAACTTATCGAACTCATTTAGTTGCAGTAGCCTCTTCTCTCCTGCTGCTTGAGAATCAAGGTTGAGGAGTTTAGTGGCCCAGAAGGCTTTATGCTCAAGCTCTACAGGGAGGTGACAGGACTTGCCATATAATAACTGAAAAGGGGACTTTTCAATAGGAGTTTTAAAGGCTGTTCTGTATGCCCAGAGAGCATCTTCTAATTTTTTAGCCCGATCTTTTCTTGTGTTCCCCACTATTTTTTCCAAAATCCTCTTCAACTCCCTATTTGCAAGCTCTGCTTGGCCATTGGTCTGTGGGTGATATGGTGTGGCTACTTTATGCATCACCCCATATTTGTGAAGTATTTTCTCCATTTGTTTGTTATAAAAATGGCTACCACCATCACTGACAATACCCTTAGGCACTCCATATCTAGTAAAAATGTGCTTTTTAAGGAATTGCAGGACAATTTGGGCATCACATGTGGTTGTTACTATGGCTTCCACCTACTTTGAGACATACTCTACTGCCACAAGTATGTATTTAAAGGAGTATGAAGGTGGAAATGGCCTATAAAGTCTATGCCCCAAAGATCAAAGAGTTCTACCTCCCTGGCATCCTTGAATATGGTTGGCCAATAAAATCCACTTTGGAGTACCTTGGCAGCCGTCCTTTCTGGTCCAAAGTGACCACCATAGGCTGAATTATGGCAGTGCCACAGTATATCTTTCATTTCATTCTCAAGAACACATTTCCTAATCATCCTATCTGAACACCTCCTGAATAAGAATGGTTCATCCCACAAGAATTTCTTGGCTTCATTGAGCAGCTTCTTCACTTGTTGCTTGGTGAATTCTTGGGGGATCTTCCTTCCAACCTTATAGTTTGCAATATCTGCAAACCAAGGGGCTTGGTGGATTTGCAAAAGGTGTTCATCTGGAAAGCTTTCATTCACTAGATGTGAAGCTTCTTAATTTATTTTTTGTGGTAGCCTTGATAAGTGATCAGCAACTTAATTTTCACTCCCTTTTCTATCCTTTATCTCAATGTCAAACTCTTGTAGGAGCAATATCCATCTGATGAGTCTTGGTTTGGCGTCTTGTTTTGACATCAAATACTTAGTGATGCAGGTGGAAACTGTCTCTCAACAAATTTCCTTCGGCAAGTGTACCGAATTTGTCGTCAAGTAAAAACTCACAATAGAGTGAGGTCGAATCCCACAGGGATTGATTGATCAAGCAACTTTAATTAGAAGAATGTTCTAATTGAGCGAATTCAGGATTTGGGTTGAGATTTGCAGAAAATAAAATGGCGGGAATGTAAATGATGGAAAAAGTAAATGCTAGAATTAAAGGGCTGAAAGTAAATGACTGAAAGTAAATTGCAGAATTGTAAATGGAAATGGGGTGTTTGCTCATGAAAGTAAACGCAGAAATTAAAGAGAATGGGTGAGATCAGAATTGGGGAGTTCATTGGGCGCAGGAGATGTTGCAATTCTCCGGATCAAGTTCATTTTCATCTCTTCCTCAATCAATGCACTCATTGATCTCCTTGGCAATCTTAATTGATTGAATTACAATTTCTTGCAATTCAATCTCTCAAATCTTGATCAATAGCCAATTCCTTGGTCAATTGCTCATGAGAAGAGATGAAGTGTGGTCACTGATTATACCACATGCATTTTCCAAATCAAGTATTGAGAGGATTATAGTCACATATCCATCCAAACCCAATTTGGTCCAGCATGAGAAAGCATTTCTAGCTTGATCTCTTCATTCCTCTTTTAAGGCTCAGAAGAGATCCAAGTTTGAATAGCCTCTTTTCCAAGATAACTACCTAATGGGATGAAGATCGAAAGCTTTCAAGTAAAATCAAGAGAAAAGATAGAAGAAGAATAATGGAAACTAGTATTGATCCATCAAATTACAACAGAGCTCCCTAACCCAATGAAAGGGGTTTAGTTGTTCATAGCTCTAGAAAATGAAAACAAAGATGGAGAATACATCATGGAACTAGAAGAGCAGAGAAGGTAAAATATAGAGAGTAGTGATATTTTCCAACTTCCAGAACTCCTTAAATAATTCAAAGCTACTCCTATATATACTACTCTTCTCAGCTTCTAGTTGGCTCTTCAAGTCTTGGGCCTTTGGATCTTGAGTTTGAAGCAGTTCTCTTCTTCATTTGGGCTTGGTTTTACTTGCAGAGAGAAAGTGTGAAGTGGGCAGAGACTTTAGCTCAGGACGTTAGGGGTGTTAACGTTTAGTGAAAGTATGAGTTCGAGAACGTTAGTGACACTCAACATTGTCACTTACGTTCCAATGTACCCCTTTGCCTCACGTTAGAGCCCACGTTAACTAGGTTAACGTGGCTTCTAACGTGGCCTTGCCAACCTTCGAGAACGTTAGTGACACTCAACATTGTCACTAACGTTTTAGTGTGCCCCTATGTCTCACGTTAGGGTCCCACGTTAACTAGGTTAACGTGGCCTTGCCAACCTTCGAGAACGTTAGTGACACTTAACATTGTCACTAACGTTCTAGTGTGCCCCTATGTCTCACGTTAGAGTCCCACGTTAACTATGTTAACGTGGCTTCTAACGTGGCCATTCTTAGCCATCCCCAACATTAGTGACAATGTTGAGTGTCACCAACGTTGGCTCATCTTTCACTCATCAACGTTAGCTTCCACGTTAACTAAGTTAACGTGAAAGTTAACGTGGCTCCTTGGGGGTTTTGTGGGTACTTCCAACGTTAGTGACAATGTTGGGTGTCACTAACGTTGTCGACCTCCCTTGCCTCTTACGTTAGCTCCCACGTTAACTAAGTTAACGTGGGAGTTAACGTGGTACATTGCACCTTAGGCCAACGTTAGTGACAATGTTGAGTGTCACTAACGTTGGCTTCCTTCCCCCTTTTAACGTTAGAGGCCACGTTAACTAAGTTAACGTGGACTCTAACGTGGCCACTTATGATCATTGGCCAACGTTAGTGATAATGTTAAGTGTCACTAACGTTGGCTCAAAGTCCCTTCTTCACGTTAGAGTTCACGTTAACTTAGTTAATGTGACTCTTAACGTGGGCAATGATGGCTTCGAGAGCGTTATTGGCAATCACTTTTCTCATTAACTTTGCAAGTTACCTCCCATTCCACGTTAGTGGTAACGTTAATTAGATTAACGTGACTGCTAAGTGGTTCTTCCTTGCTTCCTTTGGTCCTAAAATCAAGCAATAGAGTGCATTAATGTTCTAGTCCAAGTCATGGGTAATGCAACATACAATTTGTTACTAAACTCATGCAAAATCCTCATGAAATCATGTAAAAGGCACAATGTATGCTTGAATCAAGGTATAAGTGAATATCCACCCAAAACTAGCTTATTTCCTAAGGAAATGCATGAAACTACCTTAAAAACAGTAAAGAAAAGGTCAGTGAAACTGGCCAAGATGCCCTGGCATCACAACACCAAACTTAAAGCTTGCTTGTCCCTAAGCAAGTATTGGAACAAGAGAATGATGAATGGAATGCCAAGAGAAATGAGTCATTCTTATGGAAGTCATGTCACTAATTTTATGGTGGTTTCATGCATAGCAACTTAGGTTCATTCCATTACTGGCTTTCAGACCTTTATCATGTCCTAAAACACTGACTTTGCTTACATCCCATGAGACTTTTATTGATCCTTTTATTGTCATTCCAGGGCTTATTTGTGTTCTTCAAGCTAAGTGCTCTGTAAGGGGGCAACTCTTTAAGATAAGCTTTCAGCCAACACTCCCGAACCAGTTGGTTCAAGGTGCTAGGTGTTGAGACACCCCTAAAGACTTACTCCCTCAAGTCTCTCCCCCATACATACACACCACAGGCATCTGGTTTATTTATTTTCCTTCTTGAGACCTTGGTGTCCAGCACCTCTTTGGGTTACTAAATGCTCTGTAGTGAGGGTTACTCTTGATAGTGGACTTTCAGCTAATAATCCCGAGTTAGTTAACCCAAGTTACCAAGTGATAAGGCACCCCTAAGAGCTTATTCATCCAAGTAAATCCCTCACACAGGAACACCACAGACACATGTCTCAAGATTAAAACCATTGGTGCCTAGCTTTATTGCATACTCTTTTTCTTTTGTTTTTCACTTTAAGTGTTCTTTCCCTTTCTCTTATTAGGATCTTGTTATTTACTTAGTCTCATGGGTATATTCAAAGTATAGTATTCAGGCCAGATAGTTGTCATCCCCACCTTATGGTTGAACCAACTTAGCTAACTTATGATCACACCAAAGACTCGGAAAATTACTCCATATCATGAACTCCACTCTGGTCTTTTGAAACATAAACATTCTCTTTTCATTTGATTTAAAAGACAAGCATACAATAAATAAAGATATGATGTAGTAACATAAACACTAGCAAGCATAGACTTTTTCAACAGAAAACTTAAATTGCATAATTGAAAGTTGTTCAAACTAGTATGGAAGCATGTTCTATTTCATACAAGATCTTCCTTATTTCAAAATGGAAAAAGAGAGACCAAAGAAGGAGCTCCACCACCTTTTACTCATGTGGTTGCCCATGCTCTCCTTCTTGCTTGTCCTCTTGGTGTTTTTCTTGAGTGCTTGTGCTCCCACTTCCTTTGCCTTTCCCAAGCAGTTTCTTCCAGAAGCTAGCATCTTCCATCTTCTTCTTTAGTGTGTCCTTCTGCTGTTTCACCTTCTTTTCTTCTTGTTCAACAAACTCTTTTTGGATCTCATCATATGTGGGAATGGCATGATGTAGATGATGCATATTGCTGGACATGTAGTTCAACCTGGCCTGAGTATTTACGTTGAACTCCTCCCTATGTAACTGCCCTCCCTCATTCAGCACATTGAACTCATTGAATGATTTTATTTGAGCTAGTTGCCGCTGGTTGAGTTCTTGAAGGCGTTCATCTTGACGCTCTTGCCTCTCAGTAACTTGGTGGATGGCTTGAGTGAGTTGGGAGTATTGCTCCTGTTGCTGCTCCATGTGTTGTTTCTGCCACTCTTCTTGTTGTCTCATCCAGTTGGACTGAATGTGAAGTATTTGCTCTTGTCCCTCCATTTGTCTTATTCCCAAATCCTCAATGGCTCTTAGAAGGTGAGTCATATTTAAGTTGGCTGGGTCATAATGCTCTTCTTGTTGATATTCTTCATGATGATATTCCTCTTGATGAGTTCCTTCCTTAGCTTTTCGCTTTCCTATATGTGGCCTTCTTTGTTGCTGAGCAGGTGTGGTATAGACCAATCGCTCAAGTGTAACTGGCCTCCCTGGGTTCACCCAGTCTGGATTGCTGTCCTCAAATACTACCTTGGCCTTGTTGCACAACCTGAGAATGGTGCTAGGGTACCAGAGCCTGGCACCTGAATCAGCCTTCTCAGTTGAATCTTGAATCCCCTCAGCGATGAGTTCAAGCACATTGATCTTCCCACCCTGTACTAAGCAATGCACCATAGTAGCTCGATTGATGTTTACCTCTGAATTATTTGCAGCTATTAGAATGGATCTCCTTACGAGTTCAAACCACCCCTTGGCTTCAGGGCTACGGTCTCCCCTCTTGATGAACTTAGGTCTCCCATTTGCGTACCTCTCCCAATCAGCTGCTATAACACAGATGTCCGTCACTATCTCTGTGAGCTCATCATTGTCAGGGCTTTTACTTATCCTTTCCTGATAGCTGGCCTCATCAAAATGAGGTGATTTCAGGTGAAGAGCTCTTGTTATGGCATTTGGGCTGAAATCCACCTCCTTTCCTCTCACGTAGCTTTTAAAGGTTGGGGCCTTGGTCTTGTCTTCTCTCACTACATTTGCATAGAATTCTTTGATGAGGTTTCCATTAATCTTCCCCTCTGGACTTGTGAGCAATTGCCACCCTCTCTCTTTGATTTTCTCCCGAATCTGTGGTGACTCATTTGCATTGATTTGGAAGATTAATTCTGGCAATATCTTTCTGACCCTTATCCGCTCAAATTCACGTTCATGAAAGGCAGTTTTGAATCTCTTCTCATCGAATGAAACACTCTCCATGGGTTCCTTCCTCTTTTGCCTCGTTGAGCTTGATGATGCCATGAATTTGAGTTGCTGTTTTGAGGTGATTTGAGGATACGGATAGATGAAGAATGGGTTGGCTAGGACAGTTTGTGATGAAGGGGTTTAGCACGCCAAAAGTGTGAAGTGTGGAGAGTGGGGATTTGAATGTGAGGAGTGAGGCTGCACTAAGGTTCCCTTATATTGGGAGATCATGAGAGAACAGAAGGTGTAGATTGCAAGAATGGTTGCTTGATGGACAGTTGGGGTTGTGCATGAAGGAAGGACAAGGATCATCACTTAATGAGAGTGAATGGTTCGGTCTTCAAGGGTCTCCTTTCTTCAATGTTGCATGGCAACGTTTCCCCATGCGTTCCTTCTTGAGACAAGTGTGTAGTTCTCTTCATGAAGTGGCCGAACCTCCCCCATTTAATTGTCCAATCAATCCCCATCAATGCTCCTTTTCTTTTCCCTATAAAGACAAAATAAGAAAGGTGAGAAAAGATATCAAAACGACAATATGAACTTTACGGCTAGAATTAAAAAAAAAAAGTGAGAAAAGATTAAATTATTTATTCATGAATTCCATCTAACTAACTAACTATTTGTGGGTCCTTATATGCATATTGGTGGAACCATGGGGTGACACCAAACTTAGTTTGGAGCACTGTGATGAAAAGTTTTTGTTCAAAGCTCCCAAGACTAGCATGCATCTTGGTTTACTTTGAACACCAAACTTGTTCCTCACTATATGCTGCACAATAAGGTTTTCACCAAGTGTTTGTCAAGTTTGGGTTGGAATTCGTAAATATTGACTTATTCACTATTTTCTGAAAGCATATAAAAAATGGGTTGCCTCCCATGAAGCGCTTCTTTAGCGTCACTAGCTTGACGTTTCTCCCTCATTAGGGCGGTTGGTAATGCTTGAAGTCCTCCCTTCTTGCTGTGGACTTGTATCCATTGGTTGTATCAATGATCTCTATATGTTCCAGGGAAAGAACTCTGTTGATTGTGAAGACTTTAGGTAACTGGGATGGTACAGTAGGGAGATTAGGGGGAATATCTGGGAAGTAAGCTGAGATCACTCTATCCCCTGGAGAAAAGTCTTCCGTAGGGATCTTTTTGTTCCTCCACCTCCTTGGTACCTTCTTCCTTGTGTCTTTTGATATTGCCTTGCTCTTGATGACTTCTTCCTCTAAGGGGGTTTTGATGTTGTCTTCACATCCCTCTAGAGGTTTAGGCTCCTCCAACTTTTCCTTTAGCTGTGGTAGTTGCTGTTTCCCTTGTTTATCAACCAAAGGGGTCTCCAGATAGGTTGGGTGTGCTTTAGTGCTTGCTTCCTCATTCAGCATCTCATTATGATCTTTGCTTGGTTCCTTGTGCTCTTGGTCTGCTTCTTGTGAGAGTTTGAAGACATTAAAGCTGAGCCGTTCATCATGGATCCTCAATATTAGCTCCCCTTTCTCCACATCTATGAATGCTCTGGCCATAGCTAGGAATGGTCTTCCCAATATGATTGGGTGAATATGACTCTCTTCCATGTCCAGAATGACAAAGTCTGTTGGGAAAAAGTATTTCCCAACCTTTAACAACACATTTTCCACCACTCCTATTGCTTGCTTTTGAGTCTTGTCAGCCACTCTGATGACTACATCTGTGGATATTATCTCATTGATCTGCAGCCTCTTCGCCAAGGATAGGGGCAGTAAGTTGATGCTTGCCCCCAAATCACAGAGTGCTCTTTCAAACATTGTTTCTCCTATGGCACAGGGGATGTGAAAACTCCCTGGGTCTTTTCTTTTTGCAGGCAACTTAGGTTGAATAAGGGCACTACATTCCTTGTTCAACACTATAGTCTAGCCTCCTTTGATTGAGCTTTTCCTGGGAAGAAGTTCCTTCATATACTTGATGAATGCAGGCATTTGTTGGATGGCCTTGATGAATGGTATGTTCACATGCAGAGATGCAAACAAATCTAGGAACCTTGAGTACATTCTCTTCCCCACAGCACCATTGAGCAGTTGGGGAAATGGTGCATATAGCTTAAGCAACTCTTGTTGTGAGATTTTTGGTTCTTTGTGATCTCTATCCTCCTCCTCTGTTGAGTTGTCTTCAGGCTGTTTGGAGAGTTTGCTTTGCTTGCCTTCAGCCTCTTGACCACTTGTAGTGACCATCTTGCAATCTTCCCATCTTACTTTCTTTGCTTTGCCTCTTGGGTTTTTCTCCGTGTCACTTGGGAAGCCATCAGTAGGTTTGGGAATCTTCTCAGCTAAGCATCCCACTTGGAATTCCAGCTTCTTGATGGTCTCTCCCTGGTTCTTAATATTGGCTCGCACCTCCTCTTTGAACACCTTGTTTTCTTGAATCTCTTAGCATATTCCTTCAAGTAAGGCTTCAATCTTAGAGAGCTTGTCATCAAATGATGGTGGATTGGGATTAGAGGTGTTGTTTTGGTTTTGATATGGGTGTGGAGAAGTGTTGTTGTGGGGGTGTTGATATGTCTTCTGTGTGAATTGTTGATGAGCTGCATTGTTGTTGGAGTTGTAACGTCTCTGGTCTTGGCTTTGATCTTGCTGATTCTCCCACCCAAAGTTTGGGTGGTTCCTCCATCCAGAGTTGTAAGTTTTGGAGTATGGATCATGGACTTGTCTAGGTGAGTTTTCCACATAGTTGGCTTGCTCCCAGTCACCTTCTTCTCCTATGTTTACTCCTTCTTGAGTTGGTGATGAGGTGATGGCTGCTGCAACTTGGTTCTCTTCCACCTTCTTGGTAAGATCTGTGATGAGCGGATATTTTATACGTTTTTTGGGGGTAATTTCATGTAGATTTTAGTATGTTTTAATTAGTTTTTAATAGAATTTTATTAGTTTTTAAGCAAAAATCATATTTCTGGACTTTACTATGAGTGTGTGTATTTTTCTGTGATTTCAGGTATTTTCTGGCTGAAATTGAGGAAGCTGAGCAAAAATCTGACTTAGGCTGAAAAAGGACTGCTGATGCTGTTGGATCCTGACCTCCCTGCACTCGAAATGGATTTTCTGGAGCTACAGGAGTCCAATTGGCGGGCTCTAAACGGCGTTGGAAAGTAGACATCCAAGGCTTTCCAACAATATATAATAGTCTATACTTTGCGCGAAGATAGACGAAGTAACTTGGCGTTGAACGCCAAGTACATGCTGCTGTCTGGAGTTAAACGAAAGAAAAACGTCATGATCCGGAGTTGAACGCCCAAAACACGTCATAACTTGGAGTTCAACTCCAAGAAAAGCCTTTACTCGTGGATAGCTTTAGTCTCAGCCCCAGAACACACCAAGTGGGCCCCAGAAGTGGATTTCTGCACCAATTATCTTAGTTTACTCATATTCTGTAAACCTAGGTTACTAGTTTACTATTTAAACAACTTTTAGAGAATTATTCTGTACCTCATGACATTTTCAGATCTGAATTACATACTTTTTGACGGCATGAGTCTTTAAACTCCATTGTTGGGGGTGAGGAGCTCTGCAGCGTCTCGATGAATTAATACAATTCCTTTATTTTCCATTCAAACACGCTTGTTCTTATCTAAGATGTTTATTCGTGCTTAATTATGGAAAAGGTGATGATCCGTGACACTCATCACCTTTCTCAGTCCATGAACGTGTGTCTGACAACCACCTCCGTTCTACATCAGATTGAATGAGTATCTCTTAGATTCATTACTCAGAATCTTCGTGGTATAAGCCGGATTGATGGCGGTATTCAGGAGAATCCGGAAAGTCTAAACCTTGTCTGTGGTATTCTGAGTAGGATTCCGGGATTGAATGACTGTGACGAGCTTCAAACTCCTGAAGGCTGGGCGTTAGTGACAAACGCAAAAGAATCAATGGATTCTATTCCAACCTGATTGAGAACCGACAGATGATTAGCCGTGCTGTGACAGAGCATAGGAACGTTTTCACTGAGAGGATGGGAAGTAGCCATTGACAACGGTGACACCCTACATAGAGCTTGCCATAGAAGGGATTTTGCGTGTGGAAAAGGATTTCAAGGAAGAGTTGAAGTTCAGAGGACAAAGCATCTCCAAAACTCCAACATATTTCTCATTACTGAACAACAAGTAACGCTTTGATTCTCTTTTATTTTTCTAATAATTTTAAACACTTTGACTTCTTACAATTAAATCCAAATAATCTTACTGGCCTCCTGACTAAGATTAATAAAATAAATATAGCTTGCTTCAAACCAATAATCTCCGTGGGATCGACCCTTACTCACGTAAGGTATTACTTGGACGACCCAGTGCACTTGCTGGTTAGTGGTATGAGATCATAAGAAATTTTGATTTTGACATTGAGATTAAGATTTCGTGCACCAAGTTTTTGGCGCCGTTGCCGGGGATTATTCGAGTTTGAACAACTAAAGGTTTATTTTATTTCTTAGATTAGGAATAATTTATTTTTATTATTTTTATTGTTATAGAGTCATTAAAATCTGATAGGATAGTCTCTTTTCAAAAATTTCTTTTCTAAAATATTATTTTTCTTTATTAATTGCTAATTTTCGTGAGTTTAGTGTCTTGTTCTAAGTTTGGTGTCAATTGCATATCTTATATTTTTCTTTAAAATTTTTGACTTGTGTTCTTTGTTCTTCATTGATCTTCAAGTTGTTCTTGTTTATTTTTCTTGTTTGATCTCAAGTTTTTCTTGTTTTGTGTCTTTTCTTGTTTTTTTTCTTGTGCTTTTTCAAAACATTAACTTTCAAAAATTTATATTTTTATCCATAAATATGATACATTTTTAAAACCAACATTGAGATTACTGCCCAATTGGCTGGAGCATTGGTAGTTGTTCTTGATAATTGAGTATCCGCTTTGGAATATTTTTCAAAAATAATTTTTCTTTGATTGAATCTTGTGCCAAACTCTAAGTTTGGTGTTTTCTTGTTAATCTTTCTTTAATTTTCGAAAATTTGTCTTGGTTTTCTAAAAATTTTAAGTTTGGTGTTCTTTCTTTTGTTCTTGGTGTTCTTGTGAATCTTCAAGGTGTTCTTGAGTTTTTCTTGTGTCTTGATCTTAAAATTTTTAAGTTTGGTGTTCCTTGGTGTTTTCCCTCCAAAAATTTTCGAAAATAAGGAGCATTAGATCTAAAAATTTTAAGTCTTGTGTCTTTTGTGTGTTTTTCTCTTTCATCATAAAATTCAAAAAAAAAAAATTTATATTTTCTAACTAATTTTGAACTACATTTTTCGAAAATTTTATATAAAAATTCAAATTTCAATTTCAAAATATTTCCAATTTTTTTTATTTATTTTGCTTTTTATTTTATTTTAAAAAAAAATTAATATCAACATATAAATTATCCCTTGTATTCCATCATGGAAGCAAGTAGGAATGAACAGTCCAAGAGGACTCTGGGGTCATATGCTAACCCCACTACTGCTTCATATGGGAGTAGTATCTGTATACCCTCCATTGGAGTTAGTAGCTTTGAGTTGAATCCTCAGCTCATTATCATGGTGCAGCAAAACTATCAGTATTCTGGTCTTCCACATGAAGAACCTACAAAGTTTCTGGCACAATTTTTGCAAATTGCTGACATAGTACATGATAAGGAAGTGGATCAGGATGTCTACAGATTATTACTGTTTCCATTTGCTGTAAAAGATCAAGCTAAGAGGTGGTTAAATAACCAGCCTAAGAACAGCATAAAAACATGGAAGCAGCTGTCAGAAAAATTCCTGAATCACTATTTCCCTCCAAAACGGATGACACAGCTAAGGCTAAGCATCCAAGGCTTCAAACAAGGAGATAATGAATCTCTTTATGATGCCTGGGAGAGATACAGAGAGATGCTAAGAAAATGCCCCTCTAAAATGTTTTCAGAATGGGTGCAATTAGACATCTTCTACTATGGGCTTACAGAAAAGGCTCAGATTTCTCTAGACCACTCAGCTGGTGGATCTATACATATGAGAAAAACAATTGAAGAAGCTCAAGAGCTTATTGATACAGTTGCCAGAAATCAACATCTGTACCTAAGTAATGAATCTTCCATGAAAGAAGAAGCTAAAACAGTAACTGCTGAACTCAGTCCAGTGGATCAGGCTAATGAATTCAATCAGCAATTAGACTTTCTAACTCAGCAACTAGCCGAATTCAAGGAAATATTACAGGAAACAAGAATGGCTAACAGGAATATGGAAGTACAATTAAAGCAGACAGAAAAGCAACTGTCAAAACAAATAGCAGAAGAATGTCAAGCAGTTCAATTAAGAAGTGGGAAAACATTAAATACCTCACTTCAAAGCAGCAGGAAAACAAGAAATGAACAAATGGCTAATCAAAATCCCTCTGAGGACAGTCAGAGCCCAGAGAGGAATAGAGCTGGCGTTGAACGCCCAGACCATGCTCATTCCTGGCGTTCAACGCCAGAAACAAGCATGAATCCGACGTTGAACGCCCAAAGGGAGCATGGTTCTGGCGTTCAAACGCCAGTAACAAACAAGGAGGTGGCGTTTAACGCCACTCCAGCTTCCACCCCTGGCATTCAAATGCCAGTGGGGGATCAGTCACATACAAGTGCTGATGACAACCCTTCTAAAAAGGCTTCCCAACCCACTTCTGTAGGTAATAAACCTGCAGCAACTAAGGTTGAGGAATACAAAGCCAAAATGCCTTATCCTCAAAAACTCCGCCAAGTGGAACAGGATAAGCAATTTGCCCGCTTTGCAGACTATCTCAGGACTCTTGAAATAAAAATTCCGTTTGCAGAAGCACTTGAGCAAATACCATCTTATGCTAAGTTCATGAAAGAGATCTTAAGTCATAAGAAGGACTGGAGGGAAACTGAAAAAGTTTACCTCACTGAAGAATGCAGTGCAGTCATTCTGAAAAGCTTACCTGAGAAGCTTAAAGATCCTGGGAGCTTTATGATACCATGTACATTAGAGGGTACTTGTACCAAGCAAGCTTTATGTGATCTTGGAGCAAGTATCAACCTAATACCTGCATCTACTATCAGAAAGCTTGGTTTAACTAAAGAAATCAAACCAACCAGGATATGTCTTCAACTTGCTGATGGCTCCATTAAATACCCATCAGGCGTGATTGAGGACATGATTGTCAAGGTTGGGCCATTTGCCTTTCCTACTGACTTTGTGGTGTTGGAAATGGAAGAGCACAAGAGTGCAACTCTCATTCTAGGAAGACCTTTCCTAGCAACTGGCCGAACCCTCATTGATGTCCAAAAAGGGGAAGTAACTTTGAGAGTCAATGAGGAGGAGTTCAAGTTGAATGTTGTCAAAGCCATGCAACATCCAGACACCCCAAATGACTGCATGAGTGTTGATATTATTGACTCTCTGGTAAGAGAAGTCAATATGGTTGAGAGTCTCGACTCAGAGCTTGAGGACATATTTAAAGATGTTCAGCCTGACCTGGAGGAATCAGAGAGAATAGTAGAACCTCTGAAAATCCCTCAGGAGGAGGAGAACCTCCTAAACCCGAGCTCAAACCATTACCACCATCCCTGAAATATGCATTTCTGGGAGAAGGTGATACCCTTCCTGTAATCATAAGCTCTACCTTAGAGCCACAGGAAGAGGAAGCACTAATTCAAGTGCTAAGGACACACAAGACAGCTCTTGGGTGGTCCATCAGTGATCTTAAGGGCATTAGCCCAGCTAGATGCATGCACAAGATCTTACTGGAGGGTGACGCCAAGCCAGTGGTTCAACCACAAAGGCGGCTGAACCCAGCCATGAAGGAAGTAGTGCAGAAAGAGGTCACTAAGTTACTAGAGGCTGGGATTATTTATCCTATTTCTGACAGCCCCTGGGTGAGCCCTGTCCAAGTCGTCCCTAAGAAAGGTGGCATGACAGTGGTTCATAATGAAAAAAATGAACTGGTTCCTACAAGAACAGTTACTAGGTGGCGTATGTGTATTGATTACAGAAGACTCAATACAGCCACCAGAAAGGATCATTTTCCTTTACCATTCATAGACCAGATGCTAGAAAGACTAGCAGGCCATGAATACTACTACTTCCTGGATGGATGTTCAGGTTATAATCAAATTGCAGTAGACCCCCAGGATCAGAAGAAAACGGCATTCACATGCCCATCTGGAGTATTTGCATACAGAAGGATGCCATTTGGCCTGTGCAATGCACCTGCAACCTTTCAGAGGTGCATGCTCTCAATTTTCTCTGATATGGTGGAAAAATTTCTGGAAGTCTTCATGGATGACTTTTCAGTGTTTGGAGACTCATTCAGCTCCTGCCTTAACCATTTAGCACTTGTTCTAAAGAGATGCCAAGAGACTAACCTGGTTTTAAACTGGGAGAAGTGTCACTTTATGGTGACTGAAGGAATTGTCCTTGGGCACAAAATCTCGAATAAGGGGATAGAGGTGGATCAAGCTAAGGTAGAGGTAATTGAAAAATTACCACCACCTGCCAATGTTAAGGCAATCAGAAGCTTTCTGGGGCATGCAGGATTCTATAGGAGGTTTATAAAAGATTTTTCAAAAATCGCCAAACCTCTGAGCAACCTGCTAGCTGCTGACACGCCATTTATCTTTGATAAAGAGTGTCTGCAGGCATTTGAGACTCTGAAAGCTAGATTGCTTACAGCACCAATCATCTCTGCACCAGACTGGACATTACCATTTGAATTAATGTGTGATGCCAGTGACCATACCATTGGTGCAGTGTTGGGACAAAGGCATGACAAGCTTCTGCACGTCATTTACTATGCCAGCCGTGTTTTAAATAATGCACAGAAGAATTACACAACCACAGAAAAAGAGCTACTTGCAGTAGTTTACGCCATTGACAAATTCAGATCCTACTTAGTAGGATCAAAAGTGATTGTGTATACAGATCATGCTGCTCTTAAGTATCTACTCACAAAGTAGGATTCAAAACCCAGACTTATAAGATGGGTGCTGCTTCTGCAAGAGTTTGATATAGAAATAAGAGACAGAGAAGGGACAGAGAATCAAGTAGCAGATCACCTGTCCCGAATAGAACCAATGGAAGGGGCGTCCCTCCCTCTCATTGAGATTTCTGAAACCTTTCCGGATGAGCAACTCTTTGCCATCCAGGAAGTGCCATGGTTTGCAGACATTGCAAACTACAAGGCAGTGAGATTTATACCCAAAGAGTACAGTAGACAGCAAATAAAGAAGCTGATCACGGATGCAAAGTATTATCTTTGGGATGAGCCGTATCTCTTTAAGAGATGTGCAGACGGAGTAATCCGTAGATGTGTGCCTAAGGAAGAAGCACAGAAGATCCTATGGCACTGCCATGGATCACAGTATGGAGGACATTTTGGAAGTGAGCGAACAGCCACAAGAGTCCTCCAATGTGGCTTCTACTGGCCTACTCTCTATAAAGACTCCCGAGTGTATGTACTTAATTGTGACAGTTGCCAAAGATCTGGCAATCTACCTCACAGTTACGCCATACCTCAACAAGGGATCTTGGAGATTGAGTTGTTTGATGTATGGGGCATTGACTTCATGGGACCCTTCCCACCATCATACTCAAACACTTATATTCTGGTGGCAGTGGATTATGTATCCAAATGGGTGGAGGCTATTGCAACACCCACCAATGACACTAAAACAGTGTTAAAATTCCTCCAGAAACACATCTTCAGCAGATTTGGTATCCCTAGAGTATTAATTAGTGATGGGGGCACTCATTTCTGCAATAAACAGCTTTACTCTGCTCTGGTTCGTTATGGAGTTAGCCACAGGGTAGCTACTCCATATCACCCACAAACTAATGGGCAAGCTGAAGTCTCAAATAGAGAACTCAAAAGAATCCTGGAACGGACTGTAATTAACCGTAGAAGGGATTAGGCAAGAAGCTTGGATGATGCTCTGTGGGCATACAGAACAGCATTCAAGACCCCTATAGGGACCTCTCCATACCAGCTTGTGTATGGAAAGGCATGTCACTTGCCAGTGGAACTGGAACACAAGGCCTATTGGGCAACTAGATTCCTAAACCTTGATGCCAAGTTAGCTGGAGAAAAACGATTGCTCCAGTTAAATGAGCTAGAGGAATTTAGACTCAATGCTTTCAAGAATGCAAAGATTTACAAAGAGAAAGCGAAAAGATGGCATGATAAGAAATTGTCATCCAGAGTCTTTGAGCCGGGGCAGAAAGTTCTGCTATTTAATTCTAGGCTCAAATTATTCCCCGGGAAATTAAAATCCCGGTGGAGAGGTCCATATGTCATTACAAACGTATCACCATATGGATACATAGAGCTTCAGGATAATGACTCTAACAAAAAGTTCATTCTTAATGGACAAAGAGTTAAACATTATCTTGAAGGAAATTTTGAGCAAGAATGCTCAAAACTGAGACTTAATTAAAACTCAGTAATAGTCCAGCTAATGACATTAAAGAAGCGCTTGTTGGGAGGCAACCCAGCCAATCACAAAATTTAATTTTATTTGTTTCTGTTGATTTTTACAGGTATAGGTCAAAATATCTTCAAGGTAAAAAAGCAATTGATTGGATTCACAGAGTTACAGGGGAATTTGGAAGCTCACTGGCGAAAAAAGGGCAGTAAGAAACATTTTGGGCGTTGAACGCCCAAAAGAAGCACCCACTGGGCGTTCAACACCAGTAAGGGTAGCCATCGGGCGTTAAACGCCAGAAAGGAGCATCTTCTGGGCGTTAAACGCCAGAAAGAAGCACCTTCTGGGCGTTTAACGCCAGATTGACAGCATCCTGGGCGTTCAGAAAAACGCCCAGTGACAAAGGACTTCCTGGCGTTCAACGCCAGAAAGATGCATCAGCTGGGCGTTGAACGCCCAGGAGAAGCAACATTTGGGCGTTAAATGCCCAAACCATGCAGCAGTTGGGCGTTTAACGCCAGGATGGTGGGGAGGAGGTAAAATTCATTTTTCTTTACAAATTTTCTAAATTTTTTATGTTTCAATTCATAATTTCTTGCATCAACATGTTTCAAAATGTCATCCTTCAAATCAAATTGGTTTTCTAAGAACCCTAATTTCTAAAATCCCTTTTCCAAAAATTTCAAATATATCTTAATCCATAAAGACAAATTATTTTTCAATCCAATCCAACTCTTTTAAAGTTTGTTTTCAAAACTCAATTATCTCTTTAAAATCTTTTTCAAAATTAAAAATTCAAATCTATCTTTTTAATTATTATTCATATCTTTCTCTTTTTAAACTATATCTTTTTCTTATCATATCTATCTTTTATAAATCATATCTTCTATCTTATCTTTTTCTTATTTTCGAAAATTCCCACCCTCTCCCTTTATATTGAATTCGGCGCCCTTCTCATCATCACCATGCCACATTTGCTCTCCTCCTATCCCTCTTCTTTCTTCTCTTTTGCTTGAGGGCAAGCAAAACTCTAAGTTTGGTGTGGTTATCCGTGATCACAAAAACATACTCATTAAGATCATGGCTCCTAAAGGAAAACAACACACCTCAAGAGGCAAGAAAGAGAGTACTCCAAAGCCACTTTGGAATCAAGGGAAGTTCTTAACTAAAGAACATTCAGACCATTACTACAAAATAATGAGTCACAGATCAGTGATCCCGGAAGTCAAATTTGATCTGAAAGAAGATGAATATCCGGAGATCCAAGAGCAAATTCGAAACAGGAATTGGGAAATTCTGGCCAATTCTGAAACGAAAGTGGGAAGGAACATGGTTCAAGAGTTCTATGCTAATCTATGGCAGACAGACAGGCAAAGAATAATTGGAGCTGCTCTCTATGACCATCGGACCTTAGTCAGAGGAAAGATTGTTCATACCCATCCTGACAAGATCAGGGAGATATTTAAGATTCCTCAACTGAAAGATGACCCAGACTCCTTTAATAGGAGAATGATGCGGGTAAATAAAGGTCTAGACAAGATTCTAGAGGATATATGCATCCCTGAAGTCAGGTGGACCACCAGCACCACTGGCACCCCAATTCAACTCAAAAGAGAAGATCTAAAACCAGTAGCCAGAGGCTGGCTAGATTTCATTGGGCGTTCCATATTGCCCACCAGCAACCGTTCTGAAGTTACCATTAAAAGAGCAGTAATGATTCACTGCATCATGTTGGGAAAAGAGGTAGAAGTCCATCAACTGATCTCATGTGAGCTATACAAAATAGCAAACAGGAATTCCAAGGACGCCAAATTGGCCTATCCAAGCTTAATTTCTATGCTCTGCAAAGTGCCGGAGTGAAGATGGGAATAACAGAGTATATTCCAGTTGAGAGGCCAATCACTAGAATATCAATGGTCAGACAACAGCAACAAGATGATTCAGCCAAGAGGAGAGCACAGGAAGCCCTCCCAGAACTGCCTCAATTCGAATATTGGGAACATCTTGAGGCTTTTATTTCCAAATTGCAAGAAGCTATGGACCAAATAAAGGAAGAACAGAACAATCAAAGTAGCATGCTTTGCAAACTGCTTAAGGAACAGGAAGAGCAAGGGCGTGATCTAAGGGAGCTAAAGTGCCAAAAATTAATCCTTGAAAAGCACCCCACAGATTAGAGGAACATCTACTCCTCAAAATAACAGGTTGCTGAGTTCCAATTTTTCTGTTTTAACTTAGTGATAGTATTATTATAGAAATTTACCTTAGGAGATATTCAGTAGTAGTAATTAGTATATCTATTTTGATTTTATTTCCAATTAAGCTATAATTTATTTTTCTCATCATCATCAGGCATGAATAAAGTAGTAGATTTTTTTTAGAATAAAGAAGTAATCTATATTTTTTGAGTTCTTAATAATAAAAATTATAATTAATTATGTGTGGTGGCGATACTTTTTGTTCTCTGAATGAATGCTTGAACAGTGCATAACTTGTACTTTGAATTTGATGAATATTGGCTCCTGAAAGAATGAGGAACACGAAAAATATTATTGATGATCTGAAAAATCATGAAATTGATTCTTGAAGCAAGAAAAAGTAGTCCATTCAAAAAAAAAAAAGAAAAAAAAAAGAAGGAGCAGTAGAAAAAGCCAATAGCCCTTAGAACCAAAAGGCAAGGGTAAAAAGGATCCAAGGCTTTGAGCATCAATGGATAAGAGGGCCTAAGGAAATAGTTCCAGGCCTAAGCGGCTAAACCAAGTTGTCCCTAACCATGTGCTTGTGGCATGCAGGTCCAAGTTACAAACTTGAGACTGAGTGGTTAAAGTCGTGATCCAAGGCAAACAGAGTGTGCTCAAGAGCTCTGGACACCTCTGACTGGGGACTCTAGCAAAGCTAAGTCACAATCTGAACAAGGTTCACCTAGTCATGTGTCTGTGGCATTTATGTATCTGGTGGTAATACTGGAAAACAAAGTGCTTAGGGCCACGGCCAAGACTCATAAAATAACTATGTTCAAGAATCAACATACTACACTAGGAGAATCAATAATACTATATGAATTTTGAGTTCCTATGGATGCCAATCATTCTGAAATTCAAAGGATAAAGGGAGATGCCAAAACTGTTCAGAAACAAAATTTCTACAATTCCCGCTCATCTAAAAAGAATCTGAGCTCCATTTAAAACTCTTAAATATTATTACTTCTTAATTTCTCTCATCCTATTTTATTTATCTAGTTGCTTGAGGACAAGCAACAGTTTAAGTTTGGTGTTGTGATGAGCGGATATTTTATACGCTTTTTGGGGATAATTTCATGTAGATTTTAGTATGTTTTAATTAGTTTTTAATAGAATTTTATTAGTTTTTAAGCAAAAATCATATTTCTGGACTTTACTATGAGTGTGTGTATTTTTCTGTGATTTCAGGTATTTTCTGGCTGAAATTGAGGAAGCTGAGCAAAAATCTGACTTAGGCTGAAAAAGGACTGCTGATGCTGTTGGATCCTGACCTCCCTGCACTCGAAATGAATTTTCTGGAGCTACAGGAGTCCAATTGGCGCGCTCTCAACGGCGTTGGAAAGTAGACATCCAGGGCTTTCCAGCAATATATAATAGTCCATACTTTGCGCGAAGATAGATGACGTAACTTGGCGTTGAACGCCAAGTACATGCTGCTGTCTGGAGTTAAACGCCAGAAAAACGTCATGATCCGGAGTTGAACGCCCAAAACACGTCATAACTTGGAGTTCAACTCCAAGAAAAGCCTCTACTCGTGGATAGCTTTAGTCTCAGCCCCAGCACACACCAAGTGGGCCCCAGAAGTGGATTTCTGCACCAATTATCTTAGTTTACTCATATTCTGTAAACCTAGGTTACTAGTTTACTATTTAAACAACTTTTAGAGAATTATTCTGTACCTCATGACATTTTCAGATCTGAATTACATACTTTTTGACGGCATGAGTCTTTAAACTCCATTGTTGGGGGTGAGGAGCTCTGCAGCGTCTCGATGAATTAATACAATTCCTTTATTTTCCATTCAAACACGCTTGTTCTTATCTAAGATGTTTATTCGTGCTTAATTATGGAAAAGGTGATGATCCGTGACACTCATCACCTTCCTCAGTCCATGAACGTGTGTCTGACAACCACCTCCGTTCTACATCAGATTGAATGAGTATCTCTTAGATTCATTACTCAGAATCTTCGTGGTATAAGCCGGATTGATGGCGGTATTCAGGAGAATCCGGAAAGTCTAAACCTTGTCTGTGGTATTCTGAGTAGGATTCCGGGATTGAATGACTGTGACGAGCTTCAAACTCCTGAAGGCTGGGCGTTAGTGACAAACGCAAAAGAATCAATGGATTCTATTCCAACCTGATTGAGAACCGACAGATGATTAGCCGTGCTGTGACAGAGCATAGGAACGTTTTCACTGAGAGGATGGGAAGTAGCCATTGACAACGGTGACACCCTACATAGAGCTTGCCATAGAAGGGATTTTGCGTGTGGAAAAGGATTTCAAGGAAGAGTTGAAGTTCAGAGGACAAAGCATCTCCAAAACTCCAACATATTTCTCATTACTGAACAACAAGTAACGCTTTGATTCTCTTTTATTTTTCTAATAATTTTAAACACTTTGACTTCTTACAATTAAATCCAAATAATCTTACTGGCCTCCTGACTAAGATTAATAAAATAAATATAGCTTGCTTCAAACCAATAATCTCCGTGGGATCGACCCTTACTCACGTAAGGTATTACTTGGACGACCCAATGCACTTGCTGGTTAGTGGTACGAGATCATAAGAAATTTTGATTTTGACATTGAGATTAAGATTTCGTGCACCAATCTGCTAGCTGCTTGGTGATCATCTTGTTTTGGGATAACAGTGCATCCATGTGGTCCAGCTCCATTACTCCTCTAGTGTTACTTCTTTCAGAGGCATAGAAGTAGTCATTCTCAGCAACTGTTTCGATTACATCTATGGCTTCTTCAATGGTTTTCTTCTTGTTCAAAGAGCCTCCTAATGAATGATCCACAGCCTTCTTTGACTCATAGGAAAGACCTTCATAGAAGATGTGAAGTTGGACCCACTCATTAAACATCTCTGGTGGGCATCTCCTTGTTAGGTCTTTGAACCTTTCCCAAGCTTCATAAAGTGTTTCCCCATCTTGCTGTCTGCACTTCAGTTCTCAGCCTATTGATCCTTTGAGGGGGGTAAAACCTTGCCAAAAACTTATTCACTACCTCCTCCCAATTTGTCAGACTTTCTTTTGGGAAGGATTCAAGCCATTTGGATGCCTTGTCCCTGAGTGAAAAAGGGAACTAGAGCAGCCTATAGACATCCGGGTGGACTCCATTGGACTTCACTGTGTCACAAATCCTCAAGAAGGTGGTTGATGAGCGGATAATTTATACGCTTTTTGGCATTATTTTCATATAGTTTTTAGTAAGTTCAAGCTACTTTTAGGGATGTTTTCATTAGTTTTTATGTTAAATTCATATTTCTGGACTTTACTATGAGTTTGTGTGTTTTTCTGTGATTTCAGGTAATTTCTGACTGAAATTGAGGGATTTGAGCAAAACTCTGAAAAAGGCTGACAAAAGGACTACTGATGCTGTTGGATTCTGACCTCCCTGCACTCGAAATGGATTTTCTGGAGCTACAGAACTCCAATTGGCGCTCTCTCAACGGCGTTGGAAAGTAGACATCCAGGGCTTTCCAGCAATATATAATAGTCCATACTTTATTCGAAGAATGACGACGTAACTTGGCGTTGAACGCCAAGTACATGCTCCTTTCTGGAGTTAAACGCCAGAAAAACGTCATGATCCGGAGTTGAACGCCCAAAACACGTCATAACTCAAAGTTCAACTCCAAGAGAAGCCTCAGCTCGTGGATTGATCAAGCTCAGCCCAAGCATACACCAAGTGGGCCCCGGAAGTGGATTTATGCATCATTTACTTACTCATGTAAACCCTAGTAGCTAGTCTAGTATATATAGGACAGTTATCTATTGTATTAGACATCTTTTGACCACTTTATCTCTTTGAATATTCGGTCACTTGATCATGGAAAGGGCTGGCCATTCGGCCATGCCTGAACCTCTTTCACTTATGTATTTTCAACGGTGGAGTTTCTGCACACCATAGATTAAGGGTGTGGAGCTCTGCTGTACCTCAAGTATTAATGCAATTCTATCTTCTTTTATTCAAATGCTATCTTAGTTTTATTCCAAGATATTCATTCGTACCCAAGAACATGATGAATGTGATGAGTTAGATAACCCTCATTATCATTCTCACTTATGAACGCGCATGATTGACAACCACTTCCGTTCTACATGCAACAGAGCTTGAATGTGTATCTCTTAGATTCCCCAACAGAATCTTCGTGGTATAAGCTAGATAGATGGCGGCATTTATGAGGATCCGGAAAGTCTCACCTTGTCTGTGGTATTCCGAGTAGGATCCTGGGAATCCGGAAAGTCTAACCTTGTCTGTGGTATTCCGAGTAGGATTCCGGTAATGAATGACTGTGACGTGCTTCAAACTTGCAAGTGCTGGGCGTTAGTGACAGACGCAAAAGAATCAAGGGATTCTATTCCAGTAGGCGCGGGAACCAACCAGTGATTAGCCGTTGGTGCGCGAAATTGTGATCACTACAACTTCGCACAACTAACCAGCAAGTGCACTGGGTCGTCCAAGCAATACCTTACGTGAATAAGGGTCGATCCCACGGAGATTGGTGGTATGAAGCAAGCTATGGTCACCTTGCAAATCTCAGTCAGGCAGACTCAAATGTATAATGGTGATGAACGAAAATAACATAAAGATAAGGATAGAGATACTTATATATATCATTGGTGTAAGAGCTTCAGACAAGTGTATGAAGATGCCTTCCCTTCCGTCTCTCTGCTTTCTTACTGTCTTCATCCAATCCTTTCTTACTCCTTTCCATGGCAAGCTCGTGTAGGGTTTCACTGTTGTCAGCAGCTACCTCCCATCCGCGCAGTGAAAGCTAATGCACGCACTCTGTCACAGTGCTGCCAATCACCGGTTTGGTTCCCTCCCCTACCGGAATAGAATCACTCTTTTGCGTCTGTCACTAACGCCCAGTAGGTTACAGGTTTGAAGCACGTCACAGTCATTCAATCATTGAATCCTACTCAGAATACCACAGACAAAGTTAGACCTTCCAGATTCTCTTGAATGCTGCCATCAGGTCCTGCCTATACCACGAAGACTCTGATCTCACGGAATGGTTGGCTCGTTTGTCAGGCGAGCACTCGGTTGTCAGGCGATCAACCATGCATCGTGCAATCAAGAATCCAAGAGACATTCACTAAGCCTCAGATGCTTGTAGAACAAGAATGGTTGTCAGTCACCTTGTTCATGGGTGAGAATGGTGATGGGCGTCAATCATCACCTTCATCATGTTGAAGAACAAGTGATATCTTGGATAAAGAACAAGCGGAATTGAATGGAAGAACAATAGTAATTGCATTAATACTTGAGGTACAGCAGAGCTCCACACCTTAATCTATGGTGTGTAGAAACTCCACTGTTGAAAATACATAAGAACAAAAGTGATCATTGGTTTCGGCCCCAAGGAGGGAACCAGAAGAACCAAGATCTGATCTAAGAACTAGATGTCCGAAGATGTAAAATACAATAGTAAAAGGTCCTACTTATAGAAACTAGTAGCCTAAGGTGTACAAAGATGAGTAAATGACATAAAAATCCACTTCCGGGCCCACTTGGTGTGTGCTTGGGCTGAGCAATGAAGCATTTTTCGTGTAGAGACTCTTCTTGGCGTTTAACTCCAGCTTTTATGCCAGTTTGGGCGTTTAACTCCCAGTTAGGTGCCAGTTCCGGCGTTTAACGCTGGGAATTCTGAGGGTGACTTTGAACGCCGGTTTGGGCCATCAAAGCTTGGGCAAAGTATAAACTATTATATATTGCTGGAAAGCCCAGGATGTCTACTTTCCAATGCCGTTGAGAGCGCGCCAATTGGGCTTCTGTAGCTCCAGAAAATCCACTTCGAGTGCAGGGAGGTCAGAATCCAACAGCATCTGCAGTCCTTTTCAGTCTCTGAATCAGATTTTTGCTCAGAACCTTCAATTTCAGCCAGAAAATACCTGAAATCACAGAAAAACACACAAACTCATAGTAAAGTCCAGAAAAGTGAATTTTAACTAAAAACTAATAAAAATATAATAAAAACTAACTAAAAGATACTAAAACATACTAAAACAATGCCAAAAAGCGTACAAATTATCCGCTCATCACAACACCAAACTTAAATTGTTGCTTGTCCCCAAGCAACTGAAAATCAAATAGATAAAAGAAGAGAATATACTATAGACTCCAAACTATCAATGAAACATAGCTCCAAATTAGATGAGCGGGACTAGTAGCTTTTTGCCTCCAAACAGTTTTGGCATCTCACTTTATCCTCTGAGGTTCAGAATGATTGGCTTCTTTAGGAACTCAGAATCCAGATAGTGTTATTGATTCTCCTAGTTAAGTATGATGATTCTTGAACACAGCTACTTTTTGAGTCTTGGCTGTGGCCCAAAGCACTCTGTCTTCCAGTATTACCACCGGATACATACATGCCACAGACACATAATTGGGTGAACCTTTTCAGATTGTGACCCAGCTTTGCTAGAGTCCCCAATTAGAGGTGTCCAGGGTTCTTAAGCACACTCTTATTGCCTTGGATCACAACTTTATTTCTTTCTTTTTCTTTCTTTTTCTTTTTCTTCCCCTTTTTTTTTTTCGTTTTTCTCCTTCTTTTTTTTTTTTTTTTGTGTTCACTGCTTTTTCTTGCTTCAAGAATCATTTTTTTATGATTTTTCAGATCCTCAGTAACATGTCTCCTTTTTCATCATTCTTTCAAGAGCCAACAACTTTAACATTCATGAACAACAAATTCAAAAGACATATGCACTGTTCAAGCATACATTCAGAGAACAAAAGTGTTGCCACCACATCAAACTAATTAAGCTAGTTTTAAAGATGAATTTGAAATCCTGTACTTCTTGTTCTTTTGTGATAAAAACAGTTTTCATTTAAGAAAGGTGATGGATTCATATTCACAGCTTTAAGGCATAGACACTAAGACACTAATGATCATAAGACACAAACATGGATAAACAGAAAGCACTAAAATTCGAAAAACAGAAAAATAAAGAACAAGGAGATTAAAGAACGGGTCCACCTTAGTGATGGCGGCTCTTTCTTTCTCTTGAAGATCCTATGGAGTGCTTGAGCTCCTCAATGTCTCTTCCTTGTCTTTGTTGCTCCTCTCTCATGATCCTTTGATCTTCTCCAATTTCATGGAGGAGGATGGCATGTTCTTGGTGCTCCACCCTTAGTTGTCCCATGTTGGAACTTAATTTTCCTAGGGAGGTGTTAATTTGTTCCCAGTAGTCTTGTGGAGGAAAGTGCATCCCTTGAGGTATCTTAGGGATCTCTTGTTTGCTCCATCCTTTTCTTAGTGATGGGCTTGAGGTCATGCCTTCTCAGTTGAACCGGCTTTGGATGCCATAAATGGTTATGGAAAAACAAAAAGCAATGCTTTTACCACACCAAACTTAAAAGGTTTGCTCGTCCTTGAGCAAAAGAAGAAAGAAGAGAGTAGAAGAAGAAGAAATGGGGGAGAGGGAGATGGCTTTGTGGTTCGGCCAAAAAAGGGGGAGAAGTGGTGGTTTATGAAGGATGGATGTAAGTGGTGAAGAGAAAGAGATGTTGAGGTGATTGGTGAATGGGTGAAGAAGAAGAGAGAGAGTGGTGGGGTTGGTGGGGATCCTGTGGGGTCCACAGATCCTGAGGTGTCAAGGAAAAGTCATCCCTGCACCAAATGGCATCAAAATCCACGTTTTGAGCCATTTCTGGCGTTAAACGCCGGGCTGGTGCCCATTTCTGGCGTTTAACGCCAAGTTCTAGCCCTTTTTTGGCGTTTAACGCCAGTCTGGTGCCCCTTTCTGGCGTTAAACGCCCAGAATGGTGCCAGACTGGGCGTTAAACGCCCAACTGCTAGCCTCACTGGCGTTTAAACGCCAGTGAGTTCTTCCTCCAGGGTGTGCTATTTTTCTTCCTGTTTTTCATTCTGTTTTTGCTTTTTCAATGGATTTTGTGACTTCTTATGATCATCAACCTACAAAAAAGATAAAATAACAAAAGGAAATAGTTAATTATAAAACATTGGGTTGCCTCCCAACAAGCGCTTCTTTAATGTCATTAGCTTGACAGAGGACTCTCATGGAGCCTCACAAATGATCAGAGCAATGTTGAAACCTCCCAACACCAAACTTAGAGTTTGAATGTGGGGGTTCACACCAAACTTAGAGTTTGGTTGTGGCCTCCCAACACCAAACTTAGAGTTTGACTGTGGGGGCTCTATTTGTCTCTGATTTGAGGGAAGCTCTTCAAGCTTCCTCTCCATGGTGACAGAGGGATATCCTTGAGCATTAAACACATAGATTCTTCATTCACTTGAATGGTCAGTTCACCCCCATCAACATCAATCACAGCCTTTGCTGTGGTTAGGAAGGGTCTGCCAAGGATGATGGATTCATCCATGCACTTCCCAGTCTCTAGGACTATGAAGTCAGTAGGGATGTAATGGTCTTCAATTTCACCAAAACACTCTCTACAAGTCCATGAGCTTGTTTTCTTGAATTGTCTGCCATCTCTAATGAGATTCTTGCAGCTTGCACCTCAAAGATCCTTAATTTCTCCATTACAGAGAGGGGCATGAGGTTTACACTTGACCCTAAGTCACACAAGGCCTTCTTGAAGGTCATGGTGCCTATGGTACAAGGTATAGAAAACTTCCCAGGATCCTGCCTCTTTTGAGGCAGTTTCTGCCTAGACAAGTCATCCAATTCTTTGGTGAGCAAGGTGGTTCATCCTCCCAAGTCTCATTTCCAAATAACTTGTCATTTAGCTTCATGATTGCTTCAAGGTATTTAGCAACTTGCTTTTCAGTGACATATTCATCCTCTTCAGAGGAAGAATACTCATCAGAGCTCATGAATGGCAGAAGTAAGTCCAATGGAATCTCTATGGTCTCATTTTGAGCCTCAGATTCCCATTGTTCCTCATTGAGGAACTCAGAGGAGATTGGTACACGCCCACTGAGGTCTTCCTCAGTGGCGTCCTCCTCCTCTCTTTCCTCTCATATTCGGCCATGTCTATGGCTTTGCACTCTCCTTTTGGATTTTCTTCTGTATTACTTGGAGAGTGCTAGGAGGGAGTTCAGTAACTTTCTTGCTCAGCTGACCAACTTGTCCTTCCAAATTTCTGATGGAGGACCTTGTTTCATTCATGAAACTTTGAGTGGTCTTTATTAGATCAGAGACCATTGTTGCTAAGTCAGAAGTATTCTGCTTAGAACTCTCTGTCTGTTGCTGTGAAGATGATGGAAAAGGCTTGCCATTGCTAAACCTGTTTCTTCCACCATTATTGTTATTGAAACCTTGTTGAGGTCTCTCTTGATTCTTCCATGAAGAATTGTAGGTGTTTCCATAGGGTTCTCCTAGGTAATTCACCTCTTCCATTGAAGGGTTCTCAGGATCATAGACTTCTTCCTCAGATGAAGCTTCCTTAGTACTGCTTGGTGCATTTTGCATTCCAGACAGACTTTGAGAAATCAAATTGACTTGTTGAGTCAATATCTTGTTCTGATTAATGTTTGTATCTTTCCCAAGCTTCATAGAGGGATTCTCCATCCTTCTGTCTGAAGGTTTGGACTTCCACTCTAAGCTTACTCCATCTTTGTGGTGGAAAGAACTTTGCCAAGAAGGCATTGACTAGCTTTTCCCAAGAGTCCAGGCTTTCTTTAGGTTGAGAGTCCAACCATATTCTAGCTCTGTCTCTTACAGCAAAAGGGACTAGCATCAGTCTATAGACCTCAGGGTCTACCCCATTAGTCTTGACTGTGTCACAGATTTGCAAGAATTCAGCTAAAAACTGATGAGGATCTTCCATTGGAAGTCCATGGAACTTGCAATTCTGTTGCATTAGAGAAACTAACTGAGGCTTAAGCTCAAAGTTGTTTGCTCCAATGGCAGGGATAGAGATGCTTCTCCCATAGAAATTGGGAGTAGGTGCAGTAAGTCACCCAGCACCTTCCTTGCATTGTTGGCATTGTTGTTGTTTTCGGCTACGATGGGTTCTTCTTCTTTGAAGAATTCGGTCAGGTCCTCTAAAGAGAGTTGTGCCTTAGCTTCTCTTAGCTTTCGCTTCAAGGTCCTTTCAGGTTCAGGGTCAGCTTCAACAAGAATGCCTTTGTCTTTGTTCCTACTCATATGAAAGAGAAGAGAACAAGAGAATATGGAATCTCTATGTCACAGTATAGAGATTCCTTGAGGTGTCAGAGGAAGAAAAATGGAAGACAGAAGTAGAAAATTCGAACTTGTCAAAGAAGATGGAGTTCGAATTTTGCATTAAGGAATAGAGTTAGTCCAAAAATAGAAGGATGTGAGAAGAAGGGAAGTAATTTTCGAAAATTAAGTAGAAGATTTTGAAAATATTTTTGAAAAACACAAATTGATTTTCGAAAATAAGAGTGAGAAAGAGATCAAGTGATTTTTGAAAAAGATTTGAAATTAGAAGTTAAAAAGATATGATTGATTTTAAAAAGATGTGATTTAAAAGATATGATTTGAAAACAATTTAAAAAGATTGATTTGAAAACAATTTTAAAAAGATATGATTTGAAAACAATTTTAAAAAGATATGATTTGAAAACAATTTTAAAAAGATTTGATTTTAAAAATTATGACTTGCCTAACAAGAAAAGATATGATTCAAACATAAAACCTTCCTCAAGGCAAAAAATGTTTAATCAAATCATTAATTGTTAGTAAGTATCTTTGAAAAAGGAAAGAAATTGATTTTGAAAACATTTGATTGAAAAGATATGATTTGAAAAAGATTTGATTTTGAAAAACTTTGAAAACTTGAAAAAAATTGATTTTGAAAACAAAATCTTCCCCCTTTGCCATCCTGGCGTTAAACGCCCAGAATGGTGCACATTCTGGCGTTTAACGCCCAAACTACTACCCTTTTGGGCGTTAAACGCCCAGCCAGGCACCCTGGCTGGCGTTTAAACGCCAGTCTGTCTTCTTCACTGGGCATTTTTGAATGCTCAGCTTTTTCTGTGTGATTCCTCTGCAGTATGTTCTGAATCTTCAATTCTCTGTATTATTGACTTGAAAAGACACAAATTAAAAATATTTTTGGATTTTTAATAATGAGGAATAATCAAAATGCAACTAAAATCAAATAACAATGCATGCAAGACACCAAACTTAGCAGTTTGTATATATGGGAAACAACAAAACACTCAAGTCAAATAGAATTCAAAGATCAAAACAAGAAAATCATCAAGAACAACTTGAAGATTAGTGAAGACACATGCATAAATTCGAAAAATGCAAGAAAAATAGAAACATGCAGTTGACACCAAACTTAAAATTAGACACTAGACTCAAACAAAAGATATTTTTGGTTTTTATGATTTTGTAATTTTTTTTTTTCGAAAAATAGGTGAAAAAAAAAATAAATGTATCAAAATTCTTAATGAGAATTCCAGGAATCATGCAATGTTAGTCTAAAGCTTTATTCTAAAGGAATTAGACATAGCTAGCTAAGCTTCAGCAAGACATTGCATTCAAGAGCTAAATTGATGATGATCAATCAGCTTTGGTGATGATAAGAACATCACCTTGAAACACTAGAATTCATTCTTAAGAACTCTGAAGAAAAATAATACCTAATCTAAGCAACAAGATGAACCGTCAGTTGTCCATACACAAGAACAATCCCCGGCAACGGCGCCAAAAACTTGGTGCGCGAAATTGTGATCACTACAACTTCGCACAACTAACCAGCAAGTGCACTGGGTCGTCCAAGTAATACCTTACGTGAGTAAGGGTCGATCCCACGGAGATTGGTGGTATGAAGCAAGCTATGGTCACCTTGCAAATCTCAGTCAGGCAGACTCAAATGTATAATGGTGATGAACGAAAATAACATAAAGATAAGGATAGAGATACTTATATATATCATTGGTGTAAGAGCTTCAGACAAGTGTATGAAGATGCCTTCCCTTCCGTCTCTCTGCTTTCTTACTGTCTTCATCCAATCCTTTCTTACTCCTTTCCATGGCAAGCTCGTGTAGGGTTTCACTGTTGTCAGCAGCTACCTCCCATCCGCGCAGTGAAAGCTAATGCACGCACTCTGTCACAGTGCTGCCAATCACCGGTTTGGTTCCCTCCCCTACCGGAATAGAATCACTCTTTTGCGTCTGTCACTAACGCCCAGTAGGTTACAGGTTTGAAGCACGTCACAGTCATTCAATCATTGAATCCTACTCAGAATACCACAGACAAAGTTAGACCTTCCAGATTCTCTTGAATGCTGCCATCAGGTCCTGCCTATACCACGAAGACTCTGATCTCACGGAATGGTTGGCTCGTTTGTCAGGCGAGCACTCGGTTGTCAGGCGATCAACCATGCATCGTGCAATCAGGAATCCAAGAGACATTCACTAAGCCTCAGATGCTTGTAGAACAAGAATGGTTGTCAGTCACCTTGTTCATGGGTGAGAATGGTGATGGGCGTCAATCATCACCTTCATCATGTTGAAGAACAAGTGATATCTTGGATAAAGAACAAGCGGAATTGAATGGAAGAACAATAGTAATTGCATTAATACTCGAGGTACAGCAGAGCTCCACACCTTAATCTATGGTGTGTAGAAACTCCACCGTTGAAAATACATAAGAACAAAAGTGATCATTGGTTTCGGCCCCAAGGAGGGAACCAGAAGAACCAAGATCTGATCTAAGAACTAGATGTCCGAAGATGTAAAATACAATAGTAAAAGGTCCTACTTATAGAAACTAGTAGCCTAAGGTGTACAAAGATGAGTAAATGACATAAAAATCCACTTCCGGGCCCACTTGGTGTGTGCTTGGGCTGAGCAATGAAGCATTTTTCGTGTAGAGACTCTTCTTGGCGTTTAACTCCAGCTTTTATGCCAGTTTGGGCGTTTAACTCCCAGTTAGGTGCCAGTTCCGGCGTTTAACGCTGGGAATTCTGAGGGTGACTTTGAACGCCGGTTTGGGCCATCAAATCTTGGGCAAAGTATGGACTATTATATATTGCTGGAAAGCCCAGGATGTCTACTTTCCAATGCCGTTGAGAGCGTGCCAATTGGGCTTCTGTAGCTCCAGAAAATCCACTTCGAGTGCAGGGAGGTCAGAATCCAACAGCATCTGCAGTCCTTTTCAGTCTCTGAATCAGATTTTTGCTCAGAACCTTCAATTTCAGCCAGAAAATACCTGAAATCACAGAAAAACACACAAACTCATAGTAAAGTCCAGAAATGTGAATTTTAACTAAAAACTAATAAAAATATAATAAAAACTAACTAAAAGATACTAAAAACATACTAAAAACAATGCCAAAAAGCGTACAAGTTATCCGCTCATCAGCCGTACTGTGACAGAGTGCGTGAGCATTAGTTTTCACTGCGAGGATGGGATGTAGCCATCAACCATGGGTGATGCCTCCAGACGATTAGCCGTGCGATTGACAACCGCATAGGATCATTTTCCCGAGAGGATTGAAAGTAGCCACCGCTGATGGTGAACCCCTATACACAGCTTGCCATGGAAAGGAGTAAGAAGGATTGAGTAGAAGCAGTAGAAGAGCAGGCGTCCTTGAGCCATGCAGCATCTTCATTCGCTTATCTGAAATTCCCACCAATGAATCTGCATAAGTCTTCTATCCTTTTTATTATTTCTTTTATTATTAATTTTCGAACTTATTAAAAGCCAATTATAATCCGCCTGACTGAGATCTACAAGGTGACCATAGCTTGCTTCATACCAACAATCTCTGTGGATTCGACCCTTACTCACGTAAGGTTTATTACTTGGACGACCCAGTACACTTGCTGGTTAGTTGAACGGAGTTGTGAATTCAACCAGTGCCATAATAGTGATTTCATACAAAGACAAACAACTTGAAAAGAATAGTGATCACAATTTCGTCCACCAAGTTTTTGGCGCCGTTGCCGGGGATTGTTCGAGTATGGACAACTGACGGTTCATCTTGTTGCTCAGATTAGGTAATTTTCTTTTCAAAAATCTTTTTTCAAAATTTTTCTTTTATTTTTCGTTTTTCTAAACTTTATTTTCGAAAAAAAAAATAAAACAAAAATCCAAAAAAATTAGAAAATCATAAAAATAAAAAATATTTTGTGTTTCTTGTTTGAGTCTTGAGTCAATTTTTAAGTTTGGTGTCAATTGCATGCTTTTAAAATCTTCTTGCATTTTTTTTTCGAAAAATCCCATGCATTCATAGTGTTCTTCATGATCTTCAAGTTGTTCTTGATAAGTCCTCTTGTTTGATCTTGATGATTTCTTGTTTTGTGTCTTTTCTTGTTTTTCATGTGCATCTTTGCATTCATATCTTCCATGCATTAAAAATTTCTAAGTTTGGTGTCTTGCATGTTTTCTTTGCATCAAAAATTTTTCAAAATTATGTTCTTGATGTTCATCATGATCTTCAAAGTGTTCTTGGTGTTCATCTTGACATTCATAGCATTCTTGCATACATTCATTGTTTTGATCCAAAAATTTCATGCATTGAGTATTTTTGTTGTTTTTCTCTCTCATAATTAAAAATTCAAAAATCAAAAAAATATCTTTTCCTTATTTCCCTCCAAATTTTCGAAATTTTGGGTTGACTTGGTCAAAAAATTTTTAAAATTAGTTGTTTCTTACAAGTCAAGTCAAAATTTCAAATTTTAAAAATCTTATCTTTTCAAAATCTTTTTCAAAAATCATATCTTTTTCAATTTTTTCTATTTTTCGAAAATTTCAAAAATCTTTTTCAAATTATTTTCAAAATCTTTTTCTTATCTTTATATGTAATTTTCGAAAATTCACTAATAATTAATGTGATTGGTTCAAAAATTTGAAGTTTGTTACTTTCTTGTTAAGAAAGGTTCAATCTTTAAAGCTCTAGAATCTTATCTTGTAGTTTCTTGTTAGTGAAGTAAATAATTTCAAAATTTTTGAATTAAATCTTTTTATCCTTTATTTTATCTTTTTCAAAAATTTTATCTTTTTCAAAATTTGATTTCAAAATATCTTATCTAAACTTACTATCTTCTTATCTTTTTCAATTTTGATTTCAAATCTTTTTCAATCAAGTAACTAACTTCTTGTTTGTTTCTTATCTTTTTCAAAACCACCTAACTACTTTTCCCTCTCTAATTTTCGAAAATATCTCATCCCTTTTTCAAAAATTCTTTTTAATTAATTAATTGTTTCATGTTTTAATTTTAATTACATTTTATTTCTAATTTTCGAAAATCACTAACCCCTTTTCAAAATTATTTTCGAAATCCCTCTTCTCTTTTCTTATTCTATTTAATTATTTAATTACTAACACTTCTCTTCACCTCCCTTCATCTAAAAAATCCGAATTCTTCTTCACTCTTCTACCCCTTTCTTTTTCTACTAACATAAAGGAATCTCTATACTGTGACATAGAGGATTCCTCTTTCTTTTCTTGTTTCCTTCTCTTTCATATGAGCAGGAACAGGGATAAAGGCACTCTTGTTGAAATTGATCCAGAACCTGAAAGGACTCTGAAGAGAAAATTAAGAGAAGCGAAATTACAACAATCCAGAAGAAACCTTCTAGAAATTTTTGAACAAGAGAAAGAGATGGCAGACGGAAATAATAATAATAATGCAAGGAGAATGCTTGGTGACTTCACAAAGCCAATGTCCAAGTTTGATGGAAGAAGCATCTCCATTCCTGCCATTGGAGCCAATAACTTTGAGCTTAAGCCTCAACTAGTTGCTTTAATGCAACAAAACTGCAAGTTTTATGGACTTCCATCTGAAGATCCTTATCAGTTTTTAACTGAGTTCTTGCAGATCTGTAAGACTGTAAAGACGAATGGAGTTGATCCTGAAGTCTACAGACTCATGCTTTTCCCTTTTGCTGTAAGAGACAGAGCTAGAGTATGGTTGGATTCACAACCCAAGGATAGCCTGGACTCATGGGATAAGCTTGTCACTGCATTCTTAGATAAATTCTTTCCTCCTCAAAAGCTGAGCAAGCTGAGAGTGGATGTTCAAACCTTCAAACAAAAAGATGGTGAATGCCTCTATGAAGCTTGGGAAAGATACAAGCAGCTGACCAAGAGATGTCCATCTGACATGTTTTCAGAATGGACCATATTAGATATATTCTATTATGGTCTCTCTGAATTTTCGAAAATGTCATTGGACCATTCTGCAGGTGGATCTATTCACCTGAAGAAAACGCCTGAAGAGGCTCAAGAACTCATTGACATGGTTGCAAATAACCAGTTCATGTACACCTCTGAGAGGAATTCCGTGAATAATGGGGTACCTCAGAAGAAAGGAGTTCTTGAAATTGATGCTCTGAATGCCATATTGGCTCAGAACAAAATGTTGACTCAACAGGTCAACATAATCTCTCAAAATCTGAATGGATTGCAACATGCATCCAACAGTACTAGAGAGGCAGCTTCTGAAGAAGCTTATGATCCTGAGAACCCTGCCATGGCAGAGGTTAATTACATGGGTGAACCTTATGGAAACACCTATAACTCATCATGGAGAAATCATCCAAATTTCTCCTGGAAGGATCAACAAAAACCTCAACAAGGTTTTAACAATGGTGGACGCAACAGGCTGGGCAATAGCAAGCCATATCCATCATCTTCTCAGCAACAGACAGAGAATTCTGAACAAAATACTTCTAATTTAGCCAATATAGTCTCTGATCTGTCAAAGGCCACTTTCAGTTTCATGAATGAAACAAGATCCTCCATTAGAAATTTGGAGGCACAAGTGGGCCAGCTGAGTAAGAAAGTCATTGAAACTCCTCCCAGTATTCTCCCAAGCAATACAGAAGAAAATCCAAAAGGAGAGTGCAAAGCCATTGACATAGTCAAAGTGGCCGAATGCACAAGGGAGGAGGAGGACGAAAATCCTAGTGAGAAAGACCTCCTGGGACGTTCCTCAAGCAAGAAGGAGTTTCCTATTAAGGATCCTGAGGAATCTGAGGCTCATTTAGAGACCATAGAGATTCCATTAAACCTCCTTCTGCCATTCATGAGCTCTGAGGACTATTCTTCCTCTGAAGAGGATGAAGATGTAACTGGAGAGCAAGTTGCTCAATATTTAGGAGCTATCATGAAGCTGAATGCCAAGCTGTTTGGTAATGAGACTTGGGAAAGTGAACCTCCCTTGCTCATTAATGAACTGGATACTTGGATTCAGAAAATTATACCTCAAAAGAAACAAGATCCTGGCAAGTTCTCAATACCCTGTACCATAGGCACCATGATCTTTGAAAAAGCTCTATGTGATCTGGGGTCAGGGATAAATCTTATGCCACTCTCTGTAATGGAGAAGCTGGGGATCATTGAGGTACAACCTGCCTTGTTCTCATTACAACTGGCAGACAAGTCATTGAGACAAGCTTATGGATTAGTAGAGGACGTGCTAGTAAAGGTTGAAGGCCTTTACATCCCTGCTGATTTCATTATCCTAGACACTAGGAAGGAAGATGATGAATGCATCATCCTAGGAAGACCTTTCCTGGCCACAGCAGGAGCTGTGATAGATGTCAACAGAGGTGAATTAGTCCTTCAATTGAATGGGGACTACCTTGTGTTTAAGGCACAAGGCCATCCCTCTGTGCCAAAAGAGAGTAAGCATGAAGAGCTTCTCTCAGTTCAGAGTCAAGAAGAGCCCACACAGTCAAACTCTAAGTTTGGTGTTGTGAGGCCACAACCAAACTCTAAGTTTGGTGTTCAAACTCCATATCCAAACTCTAAGTTTGGTGTTGGGACCACACTTAAGTTGACCTGATCACCTTGTGGCTCCATGAGAGCCAATGTTAAGCTATTGACATTAAAGAAGCGCTTGTTGGGAGGCAACCCAATTTTATTTATCTAATTTTATTTTATTTTGTTTCTTTGTTATTTTTGTGTTTAATTAGGTACATGATCATGAGGAGTCACGAAAAAAATCAAAAAAATTAAAAACAGAGTCAAAAACAGAAGAAAAAAAATTTTTCACCCTGGAGGTAGCGCAGACTGGCGTTCAACGCCAGTAAGATGCATCTGTCTGGCGTTCAACGCCAGAACAGAGCACCATTCTGGCGTTGAACGCCCAAAACAAGCAACAACCTGGCGTTAAACGCCAGGATGGTGCACGAAGAGGACAAGCTGGCGCTGAACGCCAGAAACAAGCATGAAACTGGCGTTCAACGCCAGAAACATGCATTACATGGGCGTTGAACGCCCAGAACATGCATCAATGGGCGTTTGAACGCCAGAATGATACATGAAGGCATGTTACATGCCTATATGGTGAAGGAATGGTATTTGTTTTCACCTCAGGATCTGTGGACCCCACAGGATCCACACCTCAGGATCTGTGGACCCCGCAGGATCCCCACCTACTATATTCCCATCTTACCTTTTAATCCTAATCACACTCTCCTAATCCAAATCTCAATTCACTCTTCCCCATATCACACCTCCCAAAAACCTTCACCAATCACCTCAAATCCTCTTCCCAATTACCCATTCACCATTCACATCAACCTCCTCTTCCCCATAAACCCCACCTACCCTCATAAAATTCAAAATTAAATTTCCTACCCATTCCCACCCAAATGGCCGAACCACCACCCTCCCTCTCCCTATAAATAACCTTCCATTCTTCTTCATTTTCACACAACACAAATCCCTTCTCCACCTATATAGCCGAACTCCCACTCTTCCTCTCTACCATATTCTCTTCTTCTTCTTCTACTACTCTTTTCTTTCTTGCTCGAGGACGAGCAAATTTTAAGTTTGGTGTGGTAAAAACATAAGCTTCTTTTTGTTTTTCCATTACCAATGGCACCTAAGGCCGGAGTTTCCTCAAGAAAAGGGAAAGGGAAAGCAAAAGCTTCCACCTCCGAGTCATGGGAGATGGAAAGATTCATCTCCAAGAGCCATCAAGACCACTTCTATGATGTTGTGGCAAAGAAGAAGGTGATCCCTAAGGTCCCTTTCAAGCTCAAGAAGAATGAGTATCCGGAGATCCGACATGAAGTTCAAAGAAGAGGTTGGGAAGTCTTAACCAACCCCATGCAACAAGTTGGAATTTTAATGGTTCAAAAGTTCTATGCCAATGCATGGATCACTAGGAACCATGACCAAGGTATGAACCCAAGTCCAAAGAATTATCTCACAATGGTTAGGGGGAAATACTTGGATTTTAGTCCGGAGAATGTGAGGTTGGCGTTTCATTTACCTATGATGCAAGGTGATGAACACCCCTACACTAGAAGGGTCAACTTTGATCAAAGGTTGGACCAAGTCCTTAGGGACATTTGTGTGGAAGGTGCCCAATGGAGAATAGACTCCAAAGGCAAGCCAGTCCAACTAAGAAGACTGGACCTCAAGCCTGTAGCTAGAGGATGGTTGGAGTTCATCCAAAGATCCATCATCCCTACAAGCAACCGATCTGAAGTTACTGAAGAACGGGCCATCATGATCCATAGCATCATGATTGGAGAGGAATTGGAAGTTCATGAAGTCATCTCCAATGAACTCTACAAAATAGCTGACAAGCCTTCACACATGGCACGGCTAGCCTTCCCTCACCTTATTTGCCATCTATGTTACTCAGCTGGAGTTATCATAGAAGGAGATGTCTCCATTGAAGAAGACAAGCCCATCACCAAGAAAAGGATGGAGCAATCAAGAGAAGTTCCTCACGGCCCTCAAGGAGAACATGAGGAAGTTCATCATCAACAAATGCCTCAAGGAATGCACTTTCCTCCCAACAATTATTGGGAGCAACTCAACACCTCTTTGGAAGATTTGAGCCATAATGTGGAACAATTAAGAGTGGAACATCACGAGCACTCCATCATTCTCCAAGAAATAAGAGAAGATCAAAGAGCAATGAGGGAGGAGCAACAAAGGCAAGGAAGGGACATAGAAGAGTTGAAGAACATCATTGGTCCTTCAAGAAGAAGACGCCACTAGAGGTGGATTCATTCCTTGTTCTTTACTTCTTTCTGTTTTCGGTTTTTAATTATTGTGTTTATCTATGTTTTGTGTCTCTATTTCATGATCATTAATATGTAACCATGCCTTAAAGCTATGAATAAATTCCATTAATCCTTCACCTCTCTTAAAAGAAAAATGTTTTAATTCAAAAGAACAAGAAGTACATAGTTTTCGAAATTATTATTGAATTTAGTTTAATTATATTGATGTGGTGACAATATTTTTTGTTTTCTAAATGAATGATTGAACAGTGCATATGTCTTTTGATCTTGTTGTTTATGAGTGTTAAAATTGTTGGTTCTTGAAAGAATGATGAACAAAGAGAAATGTTATTGATGATCTGAAAAACATCATGAAATTGATTCTTGAAGCAAGAAAAAGCAGCAAAAAAAAATGGCGAAAATTTTAAAAAGCAAAGGATCCAAGGCTTTGAGCATTAATGGATAGGAGGGCCCAAGGAAATTAAATCCAGGCCTAAGCGGCTAAATCAAGCTGTCCCTAACCATGTGCTTGTGTCATGAAGGTCCAAGCAAAAAGCTTGAGACTAAGTGGTTAAAGTCGTGATCCAAGGCAAAAGAGTGTGCTTAAGAGCTCTGGACACCACTAACTGGGGACTTTAGCAAAGCTAAGTCACAATCTGAAAAGGTTCACCCAGTTATGTGTCTGTGGCATTTATGTATCCGGTGGTAATACTGGAAAACAAAGTGCTTAGGGCCACGGCCAAGACTCATAAGTAGCTGTGTTCAAGAATCAACATGCTTAAATTAGGAAATTCAATAACACAATCCAAAATTCTAAGTTCCTAGAGATGCCAATCACTCTGAACTTCAAAGGAAAAAGTGAGATGCCAAAACTGTTCAGAAGCAAAAAGCTACAAGTCCCGCTCATGTAATTAAATTAATATTCATTGATATTTTGGACTTTATAGTATATTCTCTTCTTTCTATCCTATTTGATTTTCAGTTGCTTAGGGACAAGCAACAATTTAAGTTTGGTGTTGTGATGAGCGGATAATTTATACGCTTTTTGGCATTGTTTTCATATAGTTTTTAGTAAGTTCAAGCTACTTTTAGGGATGTTTTCATTAGTTTTTATGTTAAATTCACATTTCTGGACTTTACTATGAGTTTGTGTGTTTTTCTATGATTTCAGGTAATTTCTGACTGAAATTGAGGGATTTGAGCAAAACTCTGAAAAAGGCTGACAAAAGGACTGCTGATGCTGTTGGATTCTGACCTCCCTGCACTCGAAATGGATTTTCTGGAGCTACAGAACTCCAATTGGCGCGCTCTCAACGGCGTTGGAAAGTAGACATCCAGGGCTTTCCAGAAATATATAATAGTCCATACTTTATTCGACGAATGACGACGTAACTTGGCGTTGAACGCCAAGTACATGCTCCTTTCTGGAGTTAAACGCCAGAAAAACGTCATGATCCGGAGTTGAACGCCCAAAACACGTCATAACTCAAAGTTCAACTCCAAGAGAAGCCTCAGCTCGTGGATTGATCAAGCTCAGCCCAAGCATACACCAAGTGGGCCCCGGAAGTGGATTTATGCATCATTTACTTACTCATGTAAACCCTAGTAGCTAGTCTAGTATATATAGGACAGTTATCTATTGTATTAGACATCTTTTGACCACTTTATCTCTTTGAATATTCGGTCACTTGATCATGGAAAGGGCTGGCCATTCGGCCATGCCTGAACCTCTTTCACTTATGTATTTTCAACGGTGGAGTTTCTGCACACCATAAATTAAGGGTGTGGAGCTCTGCTGTACCTCAAGTATTAATGCAATTCTATCTTCTTTTATTCAAATGCTATCTTAGTTTTATTCCAAGATATTCATTCGTACCCAAGAACATGATGAATGTGATGAGTTAGATAACCCTCATTATCATTCTCACTTATGAACGCGCGTGATTGACAACCACTTCCGTTCTACATGCAACAGAGCTTGAATGTGTATCTCTTAGATTCCCCAACAGAATCTTCGTGGTATAAGCTAGATAGATGGCGGCATTTATGAGGATCCGGAAAGTCTCACCTTGTCTGTGGTATTCCGAGTAGGATCCTGGGAATCCGGAAAGTCTAACCTTGTCTGTGGTATTCCGAGTAGGATTCCGGTAATGAATGACTGTGACGTGCTTCAAACTTGCAAGTGCTGGGTGTTAGTGACAGACGCAAAAGAATCAAGGGATTCTATTCCAGTAGGCGCAGGAACCAACCAGTGATTAGCCGTACTGTGACAGAGTGCGTGAGCATTAGTTTTCACTGCGAGGATGGGATGTAGCCATCAACCATGGGTGATGCCTCCAGACGATTAGCCGTGCGATTGACAACCGCATAGGATCATTTTCCCGAGAGGATTGAAAGTAGCCACCGCTGATGGTGAACCCCTATACACAGCTTGCCATGGAAAGGAGTAAGAAGGATTGAGTAGAAGCAGTAGAAGAGCAGGCGTCCTTGAGCCATGCGGCATCTTCATTCGCTTATCTGAAATTCCCACCAATGAATCTGCATAAGTCTTCTATCCTTTTTATTATTTCTTTTATTATTAATTTTTGAACTTATTAAAAGCCAATTATAATCCGCCTGACTGAGATCTACAAGGTGACCATAGCTTGCTTCATACCAACAATCTCTGTGGATTCGACCCTTACTCACGTAAGGTTTATTACTTGGACGACCCAGTACACTTGCTGGTTAGTTGAACGGAGTTGTGAATTCAACCAGTGCCATAATAGTGATTTCATACAAAGACAAACAACTTGAAAAGAATAGTGATCACAATTTTGTCCACCAGTGGTCAAGTGTTGATTCGGGTCTTCTTGACCACCTCCTCCAAATGAGCAATTATTCTGCACAAGAGTGATGAGCTGAGGTTTTAGCTCGAAATTGTTGGCATGTATAGTGGGCTTCTAAATGCTGCTCCCATAGTTTCCAGGATTAGGATTGATATAGGATCCTAAGACCCTCCTTTCTTGCCCAGCACGGTTGGCATGGCCTTGATTATGAACCTCCTCTTCATGGTTGTTCTCCAAATCCTCTTCCATGTTGGGTTCAAAATACTCTTCCTCTTCAGCACCAACTGCATGTTTTTCTCTTGCTTCCCTCCTTAATATAAGGACGGTCCTCTCAGGTTCAGAATCGAAGGAAGTTGAAGCCCCGCTTCTTCTCCCTGTCATACAACCAACAAGTACAAGCAAGTAACAATATGTGCAGATAGTATTACTGTCAGAATTACTGTTAGTTGTGAGTGATGCAATATATCAAACAGTTAGTGGATTAGCAAACTGAATGGTAAATAACAAAGAACACGAAAGAGTATAGGGGGAAGGGAAGAAGTTAACTAAGACAGAAAGTAAATTACTCAAGCAGAAAATTAAATCAACAAAATAAAAATGCTCAATCTAGTGATCTTCCAATCTAATCATTGTTGATGCACAATCAATCCCCGGCAACGGCGCCATAAACTTGATGCAGGTGGAAACTGTCTCTCAACAAATTTCCTTCGGCAAGTGTACTGAATTTGTCGTCAAGTAAAAACTCACAATAGAGTGAGGTCGAATCCCACAGGGATTGATTGATCAAGCAACTTTAATTAGAAGAATGTTCTAGTTGACCGAATTCAGGATTTGGGTTGAGATTTGCAGAAAATAAAATAGCGGGAATGTAAATGACGGAAAAAGTAAATGCTAGAATTAAAGGGCTGAAAGTAAATGACTGAAAGTAAATTGCAGAATTGTAAATGGAAATGGGGTGTTTGATCATGAAAGTAAACGCAGAAATTAAAGAGAATGGGTGAGATCAGAATTGGGGAGTTCAATGGGCGCAGGAGATGTTGCAATTCTCCGGATCAAGTTCATTTTCATCTCTTCCTCAATCAATGCACTCATTGATCTCCTTGGCAATCTTAATTGATTGAATTACAATTTCTTACAATTCAATCTCTCAAATCTTGATCAATAGCCAATTCCTTGGTCAATTGCTCATGAGAAGAGATTAAGTGTGGTCACTGATTATACCACATGCATTTCCCAAATCAAGTATTGAGAGGATTATAGTCACATATCCATCCAAACCCAATTTGGTCCAGCATGAGAAAGCATTTCTAGCTTGATCTCTTCATTCCTCTTTCAAGGCTCAGAAGAGATCCAAGTTTGAATAGCCTCTTTTCCAAGATAACTACCCAATGGGATGAAGATCAAAAGCTTTCAAGTAAAATCAAGAGAAAAGATAGAAGAAGAATAATGAAAACTAGTATTGATCCATCAAATTACAACAGAGCTCCCTAACCCAATGAAAGGGGTTTAGTTGTTCATAGCTCTAGAAAATGAAAACAAAGATGGAGAATACATCATAGAACTAGAAGAGCAGAGAAGGTAAAAAACAGAGAGTAGTGCTATTTTCCAACTTCCAGAACTCCTTAAATAATTCAAAGCTACTCCTATATATACTACTCTTCTCAGCTTCTAGTTGGCTCTTCAAGTCTTGGGCCTTTGGATCTTGAGTTTGAAGCAGTTCTCTTCTTCATTTGGGCTTGGTTTTACTTGCGGAGAGAAAGTGTGAAGTGGGCAGAGACTTTAGCTTAGGACGTTAGGGGTGTTAACGTTTAGTGAAAGTATGAGTTCGAGAATGTTAGTGACACTCAGCATTGTCACTAACGTTCCAATGTACCGCTTTGCCTCACGTTAGAGCCCACGTTAACTAGGTTAACGTGGTTTCTAACGTGGCCTTGCCAACCTTCGAGAACGTTAGTGACACTCAACATTGTCACTAACGTTCTAGTGTGCCCCTATGTCTCACGTTAGAGTCCCACGTTAACTAGGTTAACGTGGCTTCTAACGTGGCCTTGCCAACCTTCAAGAACGTTAGTGACACTTAGCATTGTCACTAACGTTCTAGTGTGCCCTTATGTCTCACGTTAGAGTCCCACGTTAACTATGTTAACGTGGCTTCTAACGTGGCCATTCTTAGCCATCCCCCACGTTAGTGACAATGTTGAGTGTCACCAACGTTGGCTCATCTTTCACTCATCAACGTTAGCTTCCACGTTAACTAAGTTAACGTGAAAGTTAACGTGGCTCCTTGGGGGTTTTGTGGGAGCTTCCAATGTTAGTGATAATGTTGGGTGTCACTAACGTTGTCGACCTCCCTTGCCTCTTACGTTAGCTCCCACGTTAACCAAGTTAACGTGGGAGTTAACGTGGTACATTGCACCTTAGGCCAACGTTAGTGACAATGTTGAGTGTCACTAACGTTGGCTTCCTTCCCCCTTTTAACGTTAGAGGCCACGTTAACTAAGTTAACGTGGACTCTAACGTGGCCACTTATGATCATTGGCCAACGTTAGTGATAATGTTAAGTGTCACTAACGTTGGCTCAAAGTCCCTTCTTCACGTTGGAGTTCACGTTAACTTAGTTAACGTGACTCTTAACGTGGGCAATGATGGCTTCGAGAGCATTATTGGCAATCACTTTTCTCATTAACTTTGCAAGTTACCTCCCATTCCAAGTTAGTGGTAACGTTAATTAGATTAACGTGACTGCTAAGTGGTTCTTCCTTGCTTCCTTTGGTCCTAAAATCAAGCAATAGAGTGCATCAAAGTTCTAGTCCAAGTCATGGGTAATGCAACATACAATTTGTTACTAAACTCATGCAAAATCCTCATGAAATCATGTGAAAGGCACAATGTATGCTTGAATCAAGGTATAAGTGAATATCCACCCAAAACTAGCTTATTTCCTAAGGAAATGCATGAAACTACCTTAAAAACAATAAAGAAAAGGTCAGTGAAACTGGCCAAGATGCCCTGGCATCACTTAAGGACAGCACGGTCAGTATAAACTACAATCTTAGATCTAATCAAGTATGATATAAACTTATCAAATTCATAAACCACAGCCAATAATTCCTTCTCTATTGTGGTGTAGTTTTTCTGTGCTTCATTCAATACTTTGCTTGCATAATAAATGACATGATGCAAGTTACCCTTCCTTTGTCCTAGTATAGCACCAATAGCAAAATCACTTGCATCACACATAAGTTCAAAAGACAATTCCCAATTTGGGGGTCTGATGATTGGTGTTGTGGTGAGTCTAGTTTTTAAAGTTTTAAAGGCATGCTTATAGCTTTCATCCAGGATAAAAGGATTATCAACCACTAGCAAATTTCTCAGTGGTTTGGCTATTTTTGAAAAATTCTTCATGAATCTTCTATAGAATCCCGCATGCCCTAAGAAACTTCTAACAGCTCTTACATTAGTTGGTAAGGGAATTTTCTCTATGATTTCTACCTTTGCCTTGTCAACTTCTATCCCTTTTCTTGAAACTTTGTGACCAAGAACAATTTCTTCGGGCACCATAAAATGGCATTTTTCTCAATTTAAAACCAAATTAGTTTCTTGGCACCGTTTCAAGATTAGGGTAAAATGATGCCAGCAAGCATTGAAAGTATCACCAAAAACAAAGAAGTCATCCATAAAAACTTCAATAGTTTTCTACCATATCTGAGAAGATTGATAGAATGCATCTTTGGAAGGTAGCTGGGGTATTACACAACCCGAATGGCATTCTTCTATATGCAATGTGATAACTTGCATCATCTACCTTTTTTCTCTTGCATAAAAAGGACCATAAAAGAGCATAATCTCATTTGATCATTGCAATTCATGCAATATTTGATGAATATTATGGTACATTGCTTTGAATTGAGTTAAGCTGAATTTCAGGTGAAAAAGACATCAAAAAGGGGATGAAAACAACAAAACAAGTTGGGTGTGTGAAACTGGCGTGCCACTTGGAGCAAACGCCACAAAAATGCACTAGCGTGGCACGCCAGGAGCTGGGCATGGCACACCAGTACTAAAGTCCAGAAAAGATCCTTAAAGCATTCACATGGTCGTGGCACGCCAGTACAGTTTTCCAGAGAACAACAATAAAGGCCACTAAAGGGGCATGGCATGCCAAACTGGGCGTGGCACGCCTAACCCATCACTTACTATGGGCGTGCCACTTGAGCCATGGGTGTGGCGCATCAGTTCATCACTCCAGAAGGATCATCACTGGGGCGTGCCACTTGGTATCGAAGGCATGGCACGCCAGCTTCAAAAATCACTTGGGCGTACCAGTTAAGCATCCAGGCGTGGCATGCCAAGCTTAGGAAAACTACAAATGAATGGGCGTGCCACTTGAGCAAGCATGGCGTGGCACGATAGTACAAGATTCCAGAGAAGGGGCTGAAGGCTAAAAAGGTTTGGGCGTGCCACTTGAGGTCGAAGGCGTGGCACGCCAAAGCCCTCACCCTCACTTAGGCGTGCCACTTGAGCATCCAGGCATGTCAAGCCAGCGTACAAGAAGGCCAATGCAAAGGCTGGGTGTGCCACTTCGTATCGAAGGCATGGCACGCCAGCTCAAGAGTCTCAACTGGGCGTGCCACTTGAATGCTGGGCATGGCACGCCAGCTACTGGAACTAAGGCAAAATGATGGGTGTTGCACGCCAGTCTCTGGGCGTGGCACGCTAATTATATTTTCCAAAGAGGGAGATAGGAGGCTGACGTGGCGGAAATTGGAAGATTAAGAAATTAATGTGAGAGATACGTTGCAAGTACAGTTCTTAACCAACAAAAATCCGCTTATCAATTTAGAAGGGTTGTCACAAAATTAGAATTAAAATACTGGGAGTTTGAATCCCAGGTCGTCTCCCAATGAGTTGCAGAAAGATGTGCTATTTTATTAATCAGAGGTTTTCCAAAATGGTTTTGAGTTTGATAAACAGGAAATTAAATCAGAGAATTTATGTAATTTAAATAAAAATCTTGACCGGGAGTAGATTAATCGGAAGTTCTATCCTTGTTGGAGTTCTCCCAAGATCAATTGATAATTGAAGGTTGTTTCAACTTAGTTATCCTTTACTAGGTAGAGAAAAGTCAAGTAAGTTGGAAGTCTACTTCGATTCACAAGTTCTAATCCTCTCCCTTGGGAAGGATTAGTGTCAGTGACTAGAGAGCTATCCAACAATAAACCCAATTACAATTTTACTCTTGAGCATTCCAACTCAAAGTTCTCCTTTCAATCAACTCCCAATCAAGTTAGAGAGCTACTCTATCATCATGAATGTAAACTTCACAAAATAAAAAAAGGAAATAAAGAAAGACATGATAAACAATAATAAAAAAGATTAATTAAAAATAAAAATAGTTCTTGTATTAATAAGTTCTAAAAGTAATCCAATTGTAACTCTAAACAAATTAAGGATATGAAAGAGTAAGTGAAAATTAGAGAAAACAAACTAGAGCGATGAAGTCTTGCAGAGGTAATAACTCTTCTCAATATCCCAATCCAAAAAGAAATAAAAACAAAATCCTAAAAACTATGAATGTGTAGAGAAAAAACCTAGAGGAGGAGCAAAAATCAGATCTAAAACTAAGAATTATCGTAATGTGTCGTCCCCCCTTGGTCTCTGCATGTTCCCTGGCTCTAATATGCGTTTCTGGGCCAAAAACTGGGTTAAAATGCGGCCCAAAATTGCCCCCAGTGAATTTTTTTAATTCTGCAGATCGCGTATGTCACGCGTACGCGTCGTCCACGCGTGCGCATCATTCAGTGTTTTCCTAGTCATGCGTACGCATCATCCCCACATGCGCGTCACTCGTGCAGCTTTCAATCCACGCGTTCACGTCAGGCACGCGAGCGCGTGGCTGTGATTTTCTCCATTTCGCGCGGTCATCTCCTCAATTTCTTGTGTTCCTTCCATTTTTTGCAAGCTTCCTCTCTATTCTCCAAGCCATTCCTGCCCTATGAAGCCTGAAACACTTAACACACAGATCACGGCATCGAATGGTATAGAGGAAAATTAAAATACATAATTAAAAGATCTCTAAGAAGCAAGTTTTCAAACATAGCACAAATTTAGGAAGAAGTTGTAAATACATGCAAATCATATGAATAAGTGGGTGAAGACTTGATAAAACCACACAATTAAACACAAGATAAATCATAAAATAATGGTTTATCATCCTCCCCACCCTTAAACATTAGCATGTTCTCATGCTTAGTTGAAGGAGATAAATATGAATGAATAGGGACATGTAAGATTCATGCAATACAATGCAACCTATATATATGAATGCAACTATATGATTTTGTCTATTTGATTAAAAATAAATAAGTTCTCTAAGACAAAACATAGAGTAGATTCCACTAATTCAAATCATACAGTAAAAGCAAGTAAATTTGTAAGAAGAGAGCTCGTGAAAGCAGGGGACATAGAATCAAGCATTAAACCCTCACTGATGGTGTGTGTGCACTCTAATCACTCTAGTGTATAGGGTAATCTCTCTATCCTTCTCTAATCATGCTTTCTAATTTTTGTTCTTCACCTAACCAATCAACAACATTTAATGTACCAATGCAAACATCATGAGGTCTTTTCAAGGTTGTAATGGGGCTAAGGTAAGGGTAAGGGTATATATGGCTAAGTGAGCTTATAAATTGAATCTTTAATTAACCCAAGCTTTCACCTAATTATATATGTATATTCTATATAACTTCAAATTTCATACCTAGCTATCCAGAATTTCCTTTTCACATTCCATACTCATGCATCAACCTTTATTTTAATTTTATCACATGTGCATTGATTGTTGAACTTTAACTTATCATTGAGGTAATTTTGTCCCCTTACTATTATATATATATATATATATATATATATATATATATATGCCAATTTTTTTTAACATGAAAATAAACATAGCTTATCAATGCACATAGATTTTTAATTTTCTTTTATAGTTTCACATGAGTAGGTACCCAAATTCCGCATTATTTTATCATGACACATTCCTTTATTAACCTTTGTTCCCACAATCTTCCCATACTCAATTAACACACAATTTCTATCTTAAGCTAACCAAAGATTCAATTGGGATATTTAATTGTTTTTCTGCTTAAGGCTAGTAATGTGGTAAAATGTAGAACAAATGGGATTAAAACGGCTCAAAGTGGCTAACAACGGTAAATTAAAGGGTAGGCTTATTTGGGATAAGTGAGCTAAACAAATAATGGTCTCAATCATATGCATGCATATAACACATTAACATTGGACATATAGAATAAAACAAAATTCAAATTATAATCATAAAGAAGTAAACACACAAGAATAAAATATTTATGGTTAAATATTGTAACCATGTATTTAGGCTTAAAGTTTCACAGATTGTGTGTTCTTTAGCTCGAAAACCATGTTCCAATTACAACTTCAAACAAATTTAACATAAAAGTTTTTATTTAAATTAGTGAAAAAACAAAAAATTTGGGTCTTAGAGGAAACTTATTATCTTTTCAATCAAGTAAAACATGCATGCAATTAACCTATTACTATGCAATCTATCCTATTCTAAAAAAAAAGAAAAACTAAGTAAATATTCTATTTTATTGGTGTTAAGGAAGAGAAATTACCTCCGGAAGTCAGGTACTGACCGACCTCCCCACACTTAAGGCTTTGCACCGTCCTCGGTGCCATCTGTCAGGAACAAAGGTAGGATGGTAATAGTATCTCCACAGTCGAGACCGTCATGGCTCCCTGTGCTGGTAAAGAAAGTGGGGTCCGGAGTGTCTGGGTTTTTGTCAAGTCTGTGGTTGCCTGTGAGTAGCTCATTGAGGTATTTGAATCAGCGCTGGTTGCAGTGCTCTCGTAGCTTCGCTTTCTGGTCTTGTCGGTCCAACCTCTCCAGTATTTGATGGAGTAGCTGACTTGTTGAAAGTGATTGTGGTGTGGAAGGGGGAATGTCTGCAGCTTGTTCTGCGGACTGGCTGGTAGTGGTTGTTGGTGGCCTGAGATATTTCCCGTTAGAGATGTACTGATCATCCCGTGGAAGTATGGCTTTGGTGTCCCCAGCTCTGTAGGAGACTCCGGTTGCTGAGACAAGATCTGTGACCAAGGCGGGGAAAGGTAAGTTGCCCGCAATTTGTACGTGTCCTATGGCATTCTGGATATGTCTTGGTAGGTTTAGAGGCTTGTCTGTAAGAATGCACCATAGTAGAACGGCCAAGTCTGCAGTGAAGGAGGACTCATGAGTGCTCGGAAAGATGTAATGGGACATAATCTGTGCCCATTCGCGAGCTTCCAAGGTAAGTGCAGAAGCCGATATTCCCTTAGGTCGGGAACGATGGTATCCATAAATCCATCTGCTGCCAGGTTGTGTGATAACACTGAGAACAACGTCCCAGTCGAATTGGTATGTCTGGCGCTTGAGTGAGACTTCTTGGAATGCGTCCAATTCTTCTGGAGCAGGGGAAGATCTAGAGCTCCTTGAATGGCCTCTTCTATAATGGGGACTTGCTTCTGACGGACATAGATAGACTACAGGGTTGGCAAGTGGAAATTGGAGTAGAATTCAACTAACCATGAAAGATTAACCTGCCGTGGCTGTCTTTGTAGGAATCCCCATTGTCGTCGCTCAATTCGCGGCTCAACAAATTCAGCAATACGGGTCGGGAGGATAAGAAGGTATTCGTTGTTGTAATTCCTTTCTGCGAGGATGGGGAACATCTGCTCACAGTAACGGTTGGGAAATCGCGCAGTGTCTTTTGCTGGAAAGGATTTCTCTTTTTTATCGACCTTTATAATCTTCTTAATTCTTTTTGTTGAGGGCTTAATTGCAGTTGAAGATGGCTATGCCACTAATGCTCTTTTTGTTCCTCTCCTTGCTGGTGGTTTGGGAGTAGCTTTCTCCTTTCTTTTCTTGGTGGCCATCCTGAAAGGAAAAGAGCAAAGACGTTAAAAGTTCAAGGGTTAGAGCAAGGAAGAAAACGGGAAAGGTGGTAATCAATGCACAGTAAAGAAGAATGACGTTAACAGATGGTCATGACTACATATGAAAAGTTATCAATGGAAATATAGCAAGTGCATATGATGACAGTTAAATGCAAGGTATTTATTGGCATGCTGGCAAAGGCATGAGTAGCATAGATCAAGCATTCAATGTCCAAGCTAGATTACCAAGTCTTTTAAACTAACAATATATTTGTAATAACAATTATATTTAATTAATAAAATAGAAAAAAGGTTTTGTGGAAAGCAAGCATTTAGAGTAGTAGAATAAAAGAAATCTAAAAATAGTGCACAATGCCATATGGGCGTTTTCACAAACACATATCATGCATGGGAAATAAGTTGTAGAAAGTATTAAATTGAACATGCTGGAAACCCTATAAAAAGTAATATATAATTGTCAAATAATTCCGAATAATCCACAAGCAAAATATAGGGAATAATGACCCAAATCAACACTAATTAAAAGAAAAAGAAAGAAAAAGAAAGCATAGATAATGAAAGTAAAAAGAAAAAGAAAAAGAAAACATAAAAAGAAGAATAAGAATAGAAAAGTAAAGAGGGAAGAAGAAAAGAAAAGACCTTGATGATGGTGGTGAGAAAGAGGAAGTAGAAAGTGAGAAAGAAGGAAGAAGGGGGAAGAAAAAAATAAGAAGGGGGAAGAAAAATTAGGATTTGGGGAAGAAAAGATAAGATATTTTGGCTGATATGGATAAGTTGTGCGGCGCAGGCGACGTGGACGCGTGGGTCACGCGTTCGCACGAATAGCGCTTATATAAAGTGACGCGGACGCGTCGGTCACGCGGACGCGTCGGTCACGCGGACGCGTCGGTCACGCGGACGCGTCGGTCACGCGGACGCGTCGGTCACGCGGACGCGTGACATGAGTTGTGCTAGTGGCGCGAGGGCAGCCTTGCGTTCGTGCAACTTTCTGTTCGAAACTCATTGTTGCCAAATTTCAGGGTGACGCGTTCGTGTGGTGGACGAGATCGTGTGGTGGACGAGATCGTGTGAATGGCCATACTTTGAAAAATGACGCGGACGCGTAGGGCTTGTGAATCTGGCACCATTCCAGCCCCGTTCCAGCCTAACATTCTGCTATACACCCTTTTTTACGTCGATTTTCAGGGCACGCATTCGCGTAATCGACGCGGACGCGTCGGGCACACAGTCGCGTGGATCAATTTGTGCCAAAGGCACGCCTCCAGCCGTGCTTTCGCGTGACTCTCTGTAAAATTCACTTTTCTTCCTAGGGCACATATGATGCGGACACGTCAGCGACGCTGTCGCGTCGCGTGCCTCTTTCTTGTTTTTTTTATATGCAATATGCAAATGAAAACTATATGCACTAATACTGAGAATAGTTATTGAAAAAGAAAACTAAGAAGAGAGAAAGGAACGATCATACCATGGTGGGTTGTCTCCCACCCAGCACTTTGCTTTAACGTCCTTAAGTTGGACGCTCCACTAACTCAGTCTTCTACTGTAGGTAGATCCTCCAAGAGGAAGATCTCTAGCTCCTTGTTTTTCTTCATCTTCTCACTATGATATAGCTTTAAGCGATGTCCATTGACTTTGATGAATTCAGAGCTTGAAGGATGACTCAGGTGGAAAACTCCGTATGGCTCAGCCTTCTCTACCCTATAAGGACCGTCCCATCTTGATCTCAACTTGCCTGGCATGAGCCTCAATCTGGAGTTGTAAAGGAGGACTAACTCCCCAGGTTGGAACTTTCTCCTCTTGATGTGCTTATCATGCACAGCCTTCATCTTTTTCTTGTAAAGCTTGGAGTTCTCATAAGCTTCTAGGCGAAGGCTTTCTAATTCCTGCAGTTGCAACTTTCTTTCAGCTCCGGCTTTCTCAAATCCCATGTTGCACTCCTTCACTGCCCAAAGGGCTTTGTGCTCTTCCTCAACTGGGAGGTGACAGGCTTTTCCATAAACTAAGCGGAAGGGACTCATCCCAATGGGTGTCTTGTATGCTGTTCTGTATGCCTAGAGTGCATCTTGTAGTCTGGTGCTCCAGTCTCTTCTATGAGGTTTGACTATCTTCTGCAATATACGCGTTATCTCTCTGTTAGACACCTCGGCTTGCCCATTAGTCTGGGGATGGTAGGCTGTTGCCACTTTATAAATTATCCCATGCTTTTTCAATAATCCTGTTAGTCTTCTGTTACAAAAATGGGTGCCTTGATCGCTCACGATTGCTCGTGGTGATCCAAAGCAACAAATGATATGGTTTCTAACAAAGGAAACAACAATGTTAGCATCAGTGCGGGTAGGAATTTCTTCCACCCATTTAGAAATGTAATCTACAGCTAACAATATATAAAAGTAACCATTAGAATTTGGAAATAGACCCATGAAGTCAATGCCCCAAACATAAAAAATTTTACAGAAAATCATAATCTGTTGAGGCATCTCATCCCTCTTGGATATATTACCAAACCTTTGGCATGGGAAACAAGATTTACAAAATTCAGCAGCATCTTTAAAAAGAGTAAGCCACCAGAATCCACAGTCTAAAATTTTTCTAGCTGTTCTTTGAGGGCCAAAATGTTCTCCACTCTCAGATGAGTGGCAGGCCTCTAAAATGGACTAGAATTCTGATTGAGGCACACACCGTCTAATTACCTGGTCAGCACCACACCTCCATAAATACGGATCATCCCATATAAAATATTTGGACTCGCTTTTTAGCTTGTCTCTTTGATGCTTAGTAAAGTTTGGAGGAAAAGTGTGGCTGACTAGATAATTAGCTACAGGCGCATACCAAGGGACTACTTCAGATACTGCTTGTAAGTTGTCAAATGGGAAATTATCATCTATAGGAGTAGAGGCATCCTTAATGTGCTCAAGGCGACTCAAGTGGTCTGCCACTAGATTCTAGTTACCACTTTTATCCTTAATTTCTAAATCAAATTTTTGTAGTAGCAGTATTCAACGTATAAGCCTTGGTTTGGACTCTTTTTTAGCTAATAAATACTTTAGAGCTGCGTGGTCTGAGTACACTACTACTTTAGTACCAAGTAAATAGGCTCAGAATTTATCCAGAGCGAACACAATAGCTAAGAGCTCTTTTTTAGTAGTAGTGTAATTAGACTGAGCAGCGTCTAAAGTCTTAGACGCATAAGCAATTTCGAAAGGATCCTTAGTTTCATGCATGATTGGAAGCATCGCACATGATTTCAAATGGCTGGCTCCAGTCTGGTCCTCTCACAATTGGAGCTTGAGTCAAGGCGGTCTTCAGCTTATCAAAAGCTTGCTTACAATCTTCACTGAACTCGAACTTGATATCTTTCTGCAGCAATCTGGATAAAGGTAATGCTACCTTACTGAAGTCCTTAATGAATCTCCTGTAAAAACTTGCATGGCCAAGGAACGAACGGACTTCCCTCACGAAGGAGGGGTAAGGTAAACTAGAAATAACATCCACCTTTGCTGGGTCTACAGAGATACCAGTATCAGAAACAACATGTCCTAGAACAATTCATTGTTTCACCATAAAATGACATTTTTCAAAATTTAAAACAAGGTTTGAACTAACACACCTATCCAATACTCTAGATAAACTATCCAAGCAAAGGCTAAATGAATCACCATATACGCTAAAGTCATCCATAAAAACTTCCATACAGGTCTCAATGAGATCAGAGAAAAGACTCATCATACACCTTTGGAAAGTAGCTGGTGCATTGCGTAAGCCAAAGGGCATTCTCTTATAAGCATAAGTTCCAAAAGGACATGTAAAAGTAGTCTCTTCCTGATCTTCAGGGGCTATATGAATTTGAAAGTAGCCTGTATAACCATCTAAAAAGCAATAATGGGATTTACCTGACAAGCGATCAAGCATCTAATCAATGAATGGCAAGGGAAAATGATCCTTGTGAGTGGCTTGGTTGAGACGCCTATAGTCAATGTAAACTCTCCATGAATTCTGCACTCTAGTTGTCAGAAGCTCTCCTTTCTCATTTCTTACTGTTGTGACTCCAGACTTCTTGGGCACCACTTGTACTGGACTGACCCATTCGCTATCTGAGATAGGATAAATGATATCTGCTTTAAGTAGCCTGGTCACTTCCTTCTTGGCAACTTCTAAGATTGTGGGATTCAATCACCTTTGAGGTTGACAGACAGGTTTTGCTCCCTCTTCTAAGAATATTCTGTACTCACAAACTTGAGGGTTGATACCTACTATATCCGCCAAGCTCCATCCAATCACTTTCTTATGTTTTCTCAGTACACTGAGTAGCTATTCTTCTTGTTGAGAAGTGAGTTCGCTTGCAATGATAACTGGAAACTTCTGCTTGTCCTCAAGGTAAGCATACTTGAGGTGCGGATGGAGGGGCTTTAATTCTAATTTCTGCTCATGGCCAGGCTCTGGATTATCCAGAGCTGGTGATAATGGTAAAGTGCTCTCATTGTCTTCTAAAAGTGTCCCCACACTTGGACCTTGCCCTATGTACTTCTCTTCTAATTCTTCCTGGTGAACTTCAGCTACAGTTTCATCAATGATGTCACACTGGGAGATAGGATGATCTTCCGGAGGATGCTTCATAGCTTCATTTAAACTGAATTTTACTATTCTGCCATCTATTTCAAATGAATAAGTTCTTTAAAATGCATCCAGCTTGAACTTTAAAGTCTTCAGGGATGGTCTTCCAAACAGGATTGATGATGGCTCCCGGAGTCATTAGGGGGCATTTCCAGGATATAGAAGTCAATGAGAAATGTGAGCTCCTTGATGCTCACTAATACATCTTCAGCAATTCAATCACTGTAATAATGCTTTTATCTGCCAACACAAAATGAGCTGCCGACCTTTTTAAGGGAAAGAGCCTTAAAGCATTATATATAGACAAAGGCATTATACTAACACACGCTCCTAAATTACACATGCAATCAGAAAATATCACACCTCCAATAGTATAGTTAACCATACATGGACCTGGATCATTATATTTTTTAGGTATACCTCCAATTAAAGCAGAGATAGAACTACCTAAAGGAATAGTTTCTAATTTATTAATTTTATCCTTATGTATACATAAATTGATGAGCGGATAATTTATACGCTTTTTGGCATTATTTTTAGTATGCTTTTAGTATGTTTTAGTTAGTTTTTATTATATTTTATTAGTTTTTATTTCAAAATTCACTTTTCTCGACTTTACTTTGAGTTTGTGTGTTTTTCTGTGATTTCAGGTATTTTCTGGCTGAAATTGAGGGACCTGAGCAAAAATCTGATTCAGAGGCTAAAAAGGGCTGCTGATGCTGTTGAATTCTGACCTCCCTGCACGCGAAGTGGATTTTCTGGAGCTACAGAAGTCCAATTGGTGCGCTCTTAATTGAGTTAAAAAGTAGACATCCAGCACTTTCCAGCAATATATAATAGTTTATACTTTGCCCAAGATTTGATGGCCCAAACAGGCGTTCCAAGTCAGCTTCAGAATTCCCGGCATTAAACGCCGAAACTGGCACAAAAGTGGGAGTTAAACGCCCAAACTGGCACAAAAGCTGGCGTTTAACTCCAAGAAAAGTCTCTACACATGGAAGTTTCAATGCTCAGCCCAAGCACACACCAAGTGGGCTCGGAAGTGGATTTTTACGTCATTTACTCATTTCTATAAACCCTAGGCTACTAGTTCTCTATAAATAGGACCTTTTGCTATTGTATTTGGGGGAATCTTTCAATCTTCGGATCATCTTTTGATCATGTTTTTATGATTGAACCCTCTTTGGGAGGCTGGCCATTCGGCCATGCCTAGACCTTGTTCTTATGTATTTTCAACGGTAGAGTTTCTACACACCATAGATTAAGGTGTGGAGCTCTGCTGTACCTCGAGTATTAATGCAATTACTATTGTTCTTCTATTCAATTCAGCTTATTCTTGTTCTAAGATATCACTTGTTCCTCAACTTGATGAATGTGATGATCTGTGACACTCATCATCATTCTCACCTATGAACGTGTGCCTGACAACCACCTCCGTTCTACCTTAGATTGAGTGGATATCTCTTGGATTCCTTAATCAGAATCTTCGTGGTATAAGCTAGAATCCATTGGCGGCCATTCTTGAGAATCTGGAAGGTCTAAACCTTGTCTGTGGTATTTTGAGTATGATTCAGGGATTGAATGACTGTGACAAACTTCAAACTCGCGATTGTGGGGCGTTAGTGACAGACGCAAAAGAATCACTGGATTCTATTCCGACATGATCGAGAACCGACAGATGAATAGCCATGCTGTGACAGAGCGCGTTGAACATTTTCACTGAGAGGACGGGACTGTAGCCATTGACAACAGTGATGCCCAACATACAGCTTGCCATGGAAAGGAGTAAGAAGGATTGGATGAAGACAGTAGGAAAGCAGAGAGACGGAAGGGACAAAGCATCTCCATATGCTTATCTGAAATTCTCACCAATGAATTACATAAGTATCTCTATCTTTATTTTATGTTTTATTTATCTTTTAATCATTAATCCTCCATAACCATTTGAATCCACCTGACTGAGATTTACAAGATGACCATAGCTTGCTTCATACCAACAATCTCCGTGGGATCGACCCTTACTCGCGTAAGGTTTATTACATGGACGACCCAGTGCACTTACTGGTTAGTTGTGCGAAGTTGTGATAAAGAGTTGAGATTGCAATTGAGCATACCATGTTGATGGCGCCATTGATGATCACAACTTCATGCACCAAGTTTTTGGCGCCGTTGCCGGGGATTGTTTGAGTTTGGACAACTGACGGTTCATCTTGTTGCTTAGATTAGGTAATTTTATTTTATGTTTAAGCTTTTTACTTTTCAAAAATTTTTCAAAAATACAAAAAAATATTTCTATTTTGTTCTTCAGATTTTTTAAGAATGGATTCTAGAGTTTCATGATGATTTGTTGAAGTATGGCTGGCTATGAAGCCATGTCTAATTCCTGGACCGGAGTCTTAGACTAGCATTGCAATGATTCCTGGAATTCTCATTAAGAATTTTGAAACCTTGTTTTTCTTTTCCACTCAATTTTCGAAAAAGCACAAAAAAATTTATAAAATCTTAAAATCAAAAATATTTTTATGCTTCTTGTTTGACTCTAGTGTCTAATTTTAAGTTTGGTGTCAATTGCATGTCTTTATTCTTTTAATTTTCGAAAAAAATTACATGCATTATGTTCTTCATTGATCTTCAAGTTGTTCTTGATGATTTCCTTGCTCTGATCTTTAAATTCTCTTGTCTTGAGTGTTTTGTTGTTTCTCATATGCATTCTCAATTTGTTAGTGTCAATAGTATACAAACTTCTAAGTTTGGTGTCTTGTATGCATTGTTTATTTGATCTTAGTTGCATTTTGATTATTCCTCATCATTAAAAAATTCAAAAAAAATTTTTTAATTTGTGTCTTTTCAAGTCAATAATACAGAGAATTGAAGACTCAGAACATGCAGCAGAGGAATTACACAGAAAAAGCTGGGCATTCAAAACGCCCAGTGAAGAAGGAAAATTGGCGTTTAAACGCCAGCCAGGGTACCTAGCTGGGCGTTTAACGCCAGAATGGATACCATTCTGGGCGTTTAACGCCAGGATGATACAAGAGGGAAGATTTTGTTTTTAATTCAAATTTTTTTCAAGTTTTCATAATTTTTCAAAATCAAATCTTTTTCAAACTATATCTTCTCAATCATATATTTTCAAAATCAATTTCTTTCCATTCTCAAAAATACTTGCCTACAATTAATGATTTGATTCAACATTTCAAGTATGTTGCCTTTTCTGTTAAGAAAGGTTTAATATTTGAATCATATCCTTTAAATTTCTTGTTAGCCAAGTCATTAATTTTAAAAATCAAATCTTTTTAAATTGTTTCTCAATCATATCTTTTCAATCATATCTTTTTAATACCATAACTCTTCAATCATATCTTCTTAATCACACCTTTTTCCAAATAATTTTCAATCTTTTGATTTCTAATTTCAAAATCTTTTTCAAAAATCACTTTATTTCTTTCCCAACTTTAATTTTCGAAAATCATTCTTCAATTTTTCAAAATTTCTTCAAAATCTTTTAATTTATTTTCGAAAATTCTTCCCCTCTTCTCACATCCTTCTATTTAAGGACTAATACTCCTCCACTATCAACAATTCGAACTTCATCTCTCTTGATAAGTTCGAATTCTTCTTATTCTACCTTCTCCTTCTATTCTTCTTTTCCTCTGACATCTCAAGGAATCTCTATACTGTGACATAGAGGATTCCATATTTTCTTGTTCTCTTCTCTTTCATATGAGCAGGAGCAAAGACAAAAGCATTCTTGTTGAGGCTGACCCTGAACCTGAAAGGACCTTGAAGCGAAAGCTAAGAGAAGCTAAAGCACTACTCTCTGTAGAGGACCTAACAGAAATCTTCAAACAAGAAGAAGACATGGCAGCCGAAAACAACAACAATGCCAACAATGCAAGGAAGGTGCTGGGTGACTTTACTGCACCTACTCCCGAATTCTATGGGAGAAGCATCTCTATCCCTGCCATTGGAGCAAACAACTTTGAGCTTAAGCCTCAATTAGTTTCTCTAATGCAACAGAATTGCAAGTTCCATGGACTTCCATTGGAAGATCCTCATCAGTTTTTAGCTGAATTCTTGCAAATCTGTGACACTGTCAACACCAATGGGGTTGACCCTGAGGTCTACAGACTTATGCTATTCCCTTTTGCTGTAAGAGACAGAGCTAGGATATGGTTGGACTCACAACCTAAAGAAAGCATGAACTCTTGGGAAAAGCTAGTCAATGCCTTCTTGGCAAAGTTCTTTCCACCTCAAAAATTGAGTAAGCTTAGAGTGGAAGTCCAAACCTTCAGACAGAAGGAAGGTGAATCCCTCTATGAAGCTTGGGAAAGATACAAACAATTGATCAGAAAGTGTCCTTCTGACATGCTTTCTGAATGGAGCATCATAGGTATCTTCTATGATGGTCTGTCTGAACTGTCCAATATGTCATTGGATAGCTCTGCTGGAGGATCTCTTCATCTGAAGAAGACGCCTGCAGAAGCTCAAGAACTCATTGAAATGGTTACAAACAACCAATTCATGTACACTTCTGAAAGGAATCATGTGAACAATGGGACGAATCAGAAGAAAGGAGTTCTTGAGATTGATACTCTGAATGCCATATTGGCTCAGAACAAAATATTGACTCATCAAGTCAACATGATTTCTCAAAGTTTGTCTGGAATGCAAGATGCACCAGGCAGTACTAAGGACGCTTCATCTGAAGAAGAAGCTTATGATCCTGAGAACCCATCAATGGAAGAGGTGAATTACATGGGAGAACCCTGTGGAAACACCTATAATCCTTCATAGAGAGATCATCCAAATCTCTCATGGAAGGATCAACAGAGACCTCAACAAGGTTTCAACAACAATAATGGTGGAAGAAACAGGTTTAGCAATGGCAAGCCTTTTCCATCATCTTCTCAGCAACAGACAGAGAATTCTAAGCAGAGCCACTCTAACTTAGCAACCATGGTCTCTGATCTAATCAAAACTACTCAAAGTTTCATGAATGAAACAAGGTCCTCCATTAGAAACTTGCAGGCACAAGTGGGTCAGCTGTGTAAGAAAGTTACTGAACTCCCTCCTAGTACTCTTCCAAGCAATACAGAAGAGAATCCAAAAGGAGAGTGTAAGGCCATCAACATGGCCGAATTTGGAGAGGAGGAAGAGGCAGTGATCGCCACTGAGGAAGACCTCAATGGACGTCCACTGGCCTCCAATGAGTTCCCTAATGAGGAACCATGGGAATCTGAGGCTCACACTGAGACCATAGAGATCCCATTGGATTTACTTCTGCCATTCATGAGCTCTAATGAGTATTCTTCCTCGGAAGAGGACGAAAATGTCACTGAAGAGCAAGTTGCTAAGTACCTTGGAGCAACCATGAAGCTAAATGACAAGTTATTTGGTAATGAGACATGGGAGGACGAACCCCCTTTGCTCACCAAAGAACTGGATGACTTGACTAGGCAGAGATTACCTCAAAAGAGACAGGACCCTGAAAAGTTCTCAATACCTTGCACATTAGGCACCATGACCTTCGAGAAGGCTCTGTGTTACCTAGGGTCAAGCATAAACATCATGCCTCTCTCTGTAATGGAGAAGCTAGGGATCTTTGAGGTACAAGCTGCAAGAATCTCACAAGAGATGGCAGACAATTCAAGAAAACAAGGTTATGGACTTGTAGAGGATGTTCTGGTAAAGATTGAAGACCATTACATCCCTGCTGATTTCATAGTCCTAGAGACTCGGAAGTGCATAGATGAATCTATCATCCTTGGCAGACCCTTCCAAGCCACAGCAAAGGCTGTGATTGATGTTGACAGAGGAGAATTGATCATTCAAGTGAATGAAGAATCCTTTGTGTTCAAGGCTCAAGGATATCCCTCTGTAACTATGGAGAGGAAGCATGAAGAGTTTCTCTCAAAACAGAGTCAAACAGAGCCCCCACAGTCAAACTCTAAGTTTGGTGTTGGGAGGTCACAACCAAACTCTAAGTTTGGTGTTGAACCCCCACATTCAAACTCTAAGTTTGGTGTTGGGAGGTTCCAACATTGCTCTGAACATCTGTGAGGCTCCATGAGAGCCCACTGTCAAGCTACTGACATTAAAGAAGCGCTTATTGGGAGGCAACCCAATGTTATATTTATCTATTTTCCATTATTATTTTATGTTTCCTATAGGTTGATGATCATGTGAAGTCACAAAAATAATTAAAAAAGCAAAAACAGAATGAAAAAAAGCACACCCTGGAGGAAAAACTTGCTGGCATTTAAACGCCAGTAAGGGCAGCAAATGGGCATTTAACGCCCAATCTGGCACCATTCTGGGCGTTTAACGCCAGAAAGGGGCACCAGACTGGCGTTTAACGCCAGGAATGGGCAAGAAACTGGCGTTTAACACCAGAAAAGGGCAGCAGCCCGGCGTTTAACGCCAGGATTGGCAGAAAGGGCGTTTTGCACGCCACTTGGTGCAGGGATGAGCTATCCTTGACACCTCAGGATCTGTGGACCCCATAGGATCCCCACCTACCCCACCACTCTCTCTCTTCTTCACCCATTCACCAATCACCTCAATACCTCTTCCCCAAAAAAAACCCCTCACCTATCAAATCCCACCATCCTCTTCACCACTCACATCCATCCTTCATAAAACCCCACCTACCCCACCATCCAAATTCAAACCACTTTCCCTCCCAAACCCACCAATAATGGCCGAACCCTACCCCTCTCTCCACCCCTATATAAACCATTCTTTACTCCTTCATTTTCACACAACCTAAACACTACTTCTCCCCCTCAGCCGAACCACAAAAGCCTCCTCCATCTCCTCTATTTCTTCTTTTTCTACTCTTTTCTTTCCTCTTTTGCTCGAGGACAAGCAAACCTTCTAAGTTTGGTGTGGTAAAAGCGTTACTTTTTGTTTTTCCATATCTATTTATGGCACCTGAGGCCGGAGAAACCTCTAGAAAGAGGAAAGGGAAGGCAAAAGCTTCCACCTCCGAGTCATGGGAGATGGAGAGATTCATCTCAAGGGTGCATCAAGACCACTTCTATAAAGTTGTGGCCATGAAGAAGGTGATCCCTGAGGTCCCTTTCAAACTCAAAAAGAGTGAATATCCGGAGATCCGACATGAGATCCGAAGAAGAGGTTGGGAAGTTCTTACCAACCTCATTCAACAAGTCGGAATCTTAATGGTTCAAGAGTTCTATGCCAATGCATGGATCACCAAGAACCATGATCAAAGTGTGAACCCGGACCCAAAGAATTGGCTTACAATGGTTCGGGAAAAATGCTTAGATTTTAGTCCGGAAAATGTAAGGTTGGCATTCAACTTGCCCATGATGCAAGGAGATGAACACCCCTACACTAGAAGGGTCAACTTTGATCAAAGGTTAGACCAAGTCCTCATAGACATTTGTGAAGAGGGTGCTCAATGGAAGAGAGATTCAAGAGGGAAGCCGGTTCAACTGAGAAGGCATGACCTCAAGCCCGTGGCTAGGGGATGGTTGGAGTTTATCCAACGCTCAATCATTCCCACTAGCAACCGGTCCGAAGCTACTATAGACCGGGCTATCATGATTCATAGCATCATGATTGGAGAGGAAGTAGAAGTTCATGAGGTTATATCCCAAGAACTTTATAAGGTGGTGGACAAGTCCTCTACCTTGGCAAGGTTAGCCTTCCCTCATCTCATTTGTCACCTCTATAATTCAGTTGGAATTAACATAAAGGGAGACATCCTCATTGATGAGGACAAGCCCATCACTAAGAAGAGGATGGAGCAAACAAGAGATCCCACTCATGGACATGAGGAAATTCCTCATCATGAAATCCCTGAGATGCCTCAAGTGATGCATTTTTCTCCACAAAACTATTGGGAGCAAAGCAACACCTCCCTAGGAGAATTGAGTTCCAACATGGGACAACTAAGGGTGGAGCACCAAGAACATTCCATCCTCCTCCATGAAATTAGAGAAGATCAAAGAATCATGAGAGAGGAGCAATAAAGGCAAGGAAGATACATTTAGGAGCTCAAGCACTCCATAAGATCTTCAAGAGGAAGAACAAGCCGCCATCACTAAGGTGGACCCTTTCTTTAATCTCCTTGTTCTTTATTTTTCTGTTTTTCAAAAATTATGCTTTATGTTTTATTTATGTTTGTGTCTTATGATCATTAGTGTCTTAGTGTCTATGCCTTAAAGTTATGAATGTCCTATGAATCCATCACCTTTCTTAAATGAAAAATGTTCTTAATTGAAAAAGAGAAGAATTGCATGAATTTCAAATTTTATAACAGATAAATTATTTTGATGTGGTGGCAATACTTTTGATTTCTGAATGTATGCCTGAACAGTACATATGTCTTTTGAATTTTTGTTCATGAATGTTAAAATTGTTGGCTCTTGAAAGAATGATGAAAAAGGAGACATGTTACTGAGGATCTGAAAAATCATAAAAATGATTCTTAAAGCAAGAAAAAGCAGTGAATTCAAAAAAAAAAAGAAGAGCAAGCAGAAAAAGCCAATAGCCCTTTAAACCAAAAGGCAAGGATAATAAAAAGGATCCAAGGCTTTGAGCATCAGTGCATAGGAGGGCCTACAGGAATAACATCCTGGCCTAAGCGGCTAAACCAAGCTGTCCCTAACCATGTGCTTGTGGCGTGAAGGTGTCAAGTGAAAACTTGAGACTGAGCGGTTAAAGTCGTGATCCAAAGCAAAAAGAGTGTGCTTAAGAACCCTGTACACCTCTAATTGGGGATTCTAGCAAAGCTGAGTCACAATCTGAAAAGGTTCACCCAGTTATGTGTCGTGGCATGGATGTATCCGGTGGTAATACTAGAAAACAGAGTGCTTTGGGCCATGGCCAAGACTCATAAAGTAGTTGTGCTCAAGAATCATCATACTTAACTAGGAGAATCAATAACACTATCCGGATTCTGAGTTCCTATAGAAGCCAATCATTCTGAACTTCAAAGGATAAAGTGAGATGCCAAAACTGTTCAGAGGCAAAAAGCTAAACGCCCCGCTCATCTAATTAATACTGATCTTCATAGATGTTTTTGGAATTCATTGTATATTCTCTTCTTTTTATTCTATTGATTTTCAGTTGCTTGGGGACAAGCAACAATTTAAGTTTGGTGTTGTGATGAGCGGATAATTTATACGCTTTTTGGCATTGTTTTTAGTATGCTTTTAGTATGTTTTAGTTAGTTTTTATTATATTTTTATTAGTTTTTATTTAAAAATTCACTTTTCTAGACTTTACTATGAGTTTGTGTGTTTTTCTGTGATTTCAGATATTTTCTGGCTGAAATTGAGGGACTTGAGCAAAAATCTGATTCAGAGGCTGAAAAAGGCTGTAGATGCTGTTGGATTCTGACCTCCCTTCACTCGAAGTGGATTTTCTAGAGCTACAAAAGCCCAATTGGCGAGCTCTTAATTGCATTAGAAAGTAGACATCCAGGGCTTTCCAACAATATATAATAGTCCATACTTTTCCTGAGATTTGATGGCCCAAACAGGCATTCCAAGTCAGCTTCAGAATTCCCGATGTTAAACGCCGAAACTGGCACAAAAGTGGGAGTTAAACGCCCAAACTGGCACAAAAGCTGGCGTTTAACTCCAAGAAACGTTTCTACACATGGAAGCTTCAATGCTCAGCCCAAGCACAAACCAAGTGGGCCCGGAAGTGGATTTTTACGTCATTTACTCATTTTTGTAAACCCTAGACTACTAGTTCTCTATAAATAGGACCTTTTGCTATTGTATTTGGGGGAATCTTTCAATCTTCGGATCATCTTTTGATCATGTTTTTATGATTGAACCCTCTTTGGGAGGCTGGCCATTCGGCCATGCCTAGACCTTGTTCTTATGTATTTTCAACGGTAGAGTTTCTACACACCATAGATTAAGGTGTGGAGCTCTACTGTACCTCGAGTATTAATGCAATTACTATTGTTCTTCTATTCAATTTAGCTTATTCTTGTTCTAAGATATCACTTGTTCCTCAACTTGATGAATTTGATGATCCGTGACACTCATCATCATTCTCACCTATGAACGTGTGCCTGACAACCACCTCCGTTCTACCTTAGATTGAGTGGATATCTCTTGGATTCCTTAATCAGAATCTTCTTGGTATAAGCTAGAATCCATTGGCAGCCATTCTTGAGAATTCGGAAGGTCTAAACCTTGTTTGTGGTATTCTGAGTTGGATTCAGGGATTGAATGACTGTGACGAGCTTCAAACTCGCGATTGTGGGGCGTTAGTGACAAACGCAAAAGAATCACTGGATTCTATTCTGACATGATCGAGAACCGACAGATGAATAGCCGTGCTGTGACAGAGCGCGTTGAACATTTTCACTGAAAGGACGGGACTATAGCCATTGACAACGGTGATGCTCAACATACAGCTTGCCATGGAAATGAGTAAGAAGGATTAGATGAAGACAGTAGGAAAGCAGAGAGACGGAAGGGATAAAGCATCTCCATACGCTTATCTGAAATTCTCACCAATGAATTACATAAGTATCTCTATCTTTATTTTATGTTTTATTTATCTTTTAATCATTAATCCTCCATAACCATTTGAATCTGCCTGACTGAGATTTACAAGATGACCATAGCTTGCTTCATACCAACAATCTCCGTGGGATCGACCCTTATTCGCGTAAGGTTTATTACTTGGACGACCTAGTGCACTTGCTGGTTAGTTGTGCGAAGTTGTGTTAAAGAGTTGAGATTGCAATTGAGCGTACCATGTTGATGGCGCCATTGATGATCACAACTTCGTGCACCATAAATCCTTTAAAAACTTCGCATATTTAGGTACCTATTGAATAACATCAAAAAGGGGAATAGTTACCTCAACCTTTTTGAATATTTCTACCATTTTGGGATCAAGTTCCATCTGCTTCCTGGGCTTCCTTGCTAGTTGTGAGAAGGGGACAGGACGGGCATTATCTGCAGCTTCAGCATCCTTTGGCGCTTCACCCTGTGGTTGAGTTTCCTCTTCTTCAACTATGTCCTGTATGTCCTCTTCCTCTTCAGCATCTTCCACTTCCACTGCATCTTCAGCTGGGGTGTGTTCTGGTGGACTTGGCTCTTCTTGGGTCCTCTCCTGTAATGTGGTTCCGAATTTCAGAGTGATGGCATTGATGCCACCCTTGGGATTAGATAAGGGTTGAGAAGGAAGTCCACTAGAGCTTGAAGGTTGGTTGGTGAAGTTAGGTGGTGAATCTAACCAAGAGACGAGAGCTTGTAAAGTTGCAGTCAGACCATTTAAAGTAGAGTTTAGCTGTGTATGCATATCTTGCTGCCCTTGTGCAAGAGAACGGAGCATCTCGTCGTGTGATGAGGAATTAGAATAAGTGATCTGAGGGGCTTGTTGTTGATTGTGCTGTGGTCCTTGAGGCTGTCTTAGGTGAGGTGCTCTGTAAGGTTGATTCTGATTCTGCTGTCTGATGTTGTTATTATTATTCCACCTCTGGTTTCCATTGTTATCTCTGCCTCCTTTGTTATAATTATCCCTCCAACCCTAGTTAGAATTATCTCTCCATCCTTGATTGGAATTATCTTGCCATCCATGGTTGTAGTTATTACCTTGATTGTATCCTTGATTTGGGCGATCGTAGAAGTTATGAGTGGCTGCCACAGTATTGTCTTCCTATTGGAGCTGCGGACATTCATCAGTATAATGACTATAATCAGCACAGACCCCGCATACTCTTTATGGAACCAACTGTTGGCCTTGTTGTGGTGGGGGAGGCTAAGCTTGTTGAGCCTGTTGTTGATTCAACTGCATCTGCTTCAGTAGGTTGGTCATTTCACATATACTCTGAGTCAGAGCAGCAGTTTCTCTGCTAGAGGATACCTCTGCAACAGCTTTTGAGTGGCTTTTCCTCTGCCTGTGATTCCTAGTGGATTCAGCTAAATCGCTGATCAATTTCCATACTTCATCAGTGGTCTTGTACTTTTTCATAGACCCATTGCTAGCACCTTCCAATGTGGTCTTATCTTGAGGCTTCATGCCCTGTGTGAAGTAGCCGAGCAACACCAACTTGTCAATCATGTGGTGGGGACATGCTTCCAGAAGATTGTTGAAGCGCTCCCAATATTCGTAGAGAGTCTCAGATTCGCCTTGAATAATCATAGAAATTTCTTTCCTCAATCTATCAGTAACTTTAGCTGGAAAGTATTTTTCTATAAATTCTATTCTAAGTGTATCCCAGTTAGCAATAGTCGCTCCAGGTTGAGTGTAGTACCACTCCCTCGCCTTTCCCTCAAGAGAGAACGGGAAGGCTTTTAATAGAATAGAAGTTTCATCTGCACCATCACGCCTGACAGTAGAACAGGCTGCCTGGAAATCCCTAAGGTGCTTGATAGGCTCTTGAGCAGGTAAGCCATGAAACTTAGGCATCAAGTTGAGTAGTGCAGTCTTTAGTTCAAAATCTGCAACCACCGCTGGGTGATGCGCTTGATACGATTGCAGTCTAAAATCAGGGGCTCCAGCTTCCTGGATAGTAACTCTCCTAGGTGCAGCCATGTCACCTACACGTAAATCAACTGAATTAGTAGAAAAGGAGCTTGTTTCTTCCTTAAGTGACGTTTCAGGTAGTGAACGCGTCATTTAATGAAAGAAATGTGCAGCTCATAGTAGCAAAATAAAATAAAATGCAAATAAATAAATTCCAACTAATAAATTAGCACTCTATTGCAACTCCCCGACAACGGCACCAAAAATGGACGTGGCGAAAATTGGCAGATTAAAAAATTAATGTGAGAGATACGTTGCAAGTACAGTTCTTAACCAACAAAAATCCGCTTATCAATTTAGAAGGGTTGTCACAAAATTATAATTAAAATACTGGGAGTATGAATCCCAAGTCATCTCCCAACGAGTTGCAGAAAGATGTGCTATTTTATTAATCAGAGGTTTTCTAAAATGGTTTTGAGTTTGATAAACAGGAAATTAAATCAGAGAATTTATGTAATTCAAATAAAAATCTTGACCGGGAGTAGATTAATCGGAAGTTCTATCCTTGTTGGAGTTCTCCCAAGATCAATTGATAATTGAAGGTTGTTTCTACTTAGTTATCCTTTACTAGGTAGAGGAAAGTCAAGTAAGTTGGAAGTCTACTTCTATTCACAAGTTCTAATCCTCTCCCTTGGGAAGGATTAGTGTCAGTGACTAGAGAGACATCCAACAATAAACCCAATTGCAATTTTACTCTTGAACATTCCAACTCAAGGTTCTCCTTTCAATCAACTCCTAATCAAGTTAGAGAACTACTCTATCATCATGAATGTAAACTTCACAAAATAAAAAAAGGAAATAAAGAAAGACATGATAAACAATAATAAAAAAGATCAATTAAAAATAAAAATAGTTCTTGTATTAATAAGTTCTAAAAGTAATCCAATTGTAACTCTGAACAAATTAAGGATATGAAAGAGTAAGTGAAAAATAGAGAAAACAAACTAGAGCGATAAGTCTTACGAAGGTAATAACTCTTCTCAATATCCCAATCCAAAAAGCAATAAAAACAAAATCCTAAGAACTATGAATGTGTAGAGAAAAAACCTAGAGGAGGAGCAAAAATCAGATCTAAAACTAAGAATTATCGTAATGTGTCGTCCCTCCTTGGTCTCTGTATGTTTCCTGGCTCTAATATGTGTTTCTGAGCCGAAAACTGGGTTAAAACGCGGCCCGAAATCGCCCCCAATGAATTCTGTTAATTCTGCAGATTGCGCATGTCACGCGTACGCGTCGTCCACGTGTGCGCGTCATTCATCGTTTTCCTAGTCACGCGTATGCATCATCCCCGCATGCGCGTCACTCGTGCAGCTTCCAATCCACGCGAGTGCGTCGCTGTGATTTTCACCATTTCGTGCGGTCGCATGAGCCATGCGTCCACGTCGCTTCTCGCTGGTCATGTCCTTAATTTCTTGTTTTCCTTCTATTTTTGCATGCTTCCTCTCCATTCTCCAAGCCATTCCTGCCCTATGAAGCCTAAAATATTTAACACACGGATCACGACATCAAATGGTATAGAGGAGAATTAAAATACATAATTAAAAGATCTCTAAAAAGTAAGTTTTCAAATATAGCACAAATTTAGGAAGGAGTTATAAATGCATGCAAATCATATGAATAAGTGGGTGAAGACTTGATAAAACCACACAATTAAACACAAGATAAATCATAAAATAATGGTTTATTAGAGGCCAACCATAAGGGCGTGCCACTTGGTATCGAAGGTGTGGCACACCAGCTACCACTCTCTATCTAGGGGTGCCACTTGAGTCTCAGGCGTGGTACGCCATCATCACCAATCAACCAAAAGAAGAGCTGGGCATGCCACTTGAATGCTGGGTGTGGGACGCCAGCAAAGGGTCATGCACACAAATGGGCGTGGCATGCCAGACCCTGGGCGTGCCACGCTAGTTCAATTTTCTAGAAGCAAGAAGAAGAGGGAGAAGGCCTGGGCGTGCCACTTGGGCTCGAAGGCATGGCATGCCAGGCTACACAAGTGATTAAAAGACCCTGGGTGTGCCACTTGGGCTCGAAGGCATGGCACGCCAGGGATGCTAATGAAGGAGGGCGTGCCACTTGACGAGCTGAGCGTGGCACGCCAAGCCATAATCAGTGGAAGGCGTGGCGCGCCACTGAAGCGCCAGCCACACGCCAGCTGGGAGATCATATTTATTGAGTTTTTTTTCCCTCCAAATTGTATTTTTTCTTTTCACTTTTGTATTTCCTTTATTTTCAGAGTTGGTAGTAGTATAAATAACCCCAAAAAGTACTGAGAAAGGGGTTAAGCAGTTAGGAAGCTAAGTTGTAGAAAATAGCTTTTAGATTTACTTTTTACTTCATCATCTTCTTCATCTTGAGTACTTTTCTCTGAGCAATGAGTAGCTAAATTCCCTCTCATTGAGAGAGGGAGCTCTGTTGTACTTGATGGATTAATGATAGAAAATTTCTTCTTCTCTTTAACTTCTCTTTGATTTGCTATAAGGAATTTCGTTTTTCATGCTTAGTTCAATTATCTTGGAAAAGAGATTGAATGCAAAATGGGTTTCATGGGAACCTTGGAAAAGAAAACATGAAACCTAGCTAGAAATCCCTTCTCACACTTGATTAGGATTTTGGTTTTGGTGTTTGGATATGGTGACTGATGAGCGGATAATTTATACGCTTTTTGGCATTATTTTTAGGTAGTTTTTAGTGTGATCTAGTTACTTTTAGGGATGTTTTCATTAGTTTTTATGCTAAATTCACATTTCTGGACTTTACTAAGAGTTTGTGTGTTTTTCTGTGATTTCAGGTATTTTATGGCTGAAATTGAGGGGCTTGAGCAAAACTCTGATAGAAGGCTGATAAAGGACTGCTGATGTTGTTGGAATCTGACCTCCCTGCACTCGAAATGGATTTTCTGGAGCTACAAAACTCCAAATGGTGCGTTCTTACCAGCGTTGGAAATTAGACATCCAGAGCTTTCCAGCAATATATAATAGTCCATACTTTATTCGTGAGTAGAAGACGTAAACTGGCGCTCAACGCCAGTTCCATGCTGCATTCTAAAGTCAAACGCCAGAAACACGTCACGAACCAGAGATGAACGCCAAAAACACGTTACTACTTGGCGTTCAACTCCAGAAGAAGCCTCAGCTCGTGTAAAGATCAAGCTCAGCCCAAACACACACCAAGTGGGCCCCGGAAGTGGATTTATGCATCAATTACTTACTTCTGTAAACCCTAGTAGCTAGTCTAGTATAAATAGGATAGTTTACTATTGTATTAGAAATCTTTGATCAGTTTATGCGATCTTAGACATTGGGGGCTGGCCATTCGGCCATGCCTAGACCTTCATCACTTATGTATTTTCAACGGTGGAGTTTCTACACACTATAGATTAAGGGTGTGGAGCTCTGCTGTACCTCAAGTTTTAATGCAATTACTACTATTTTCTATCCAATTCAATTTATTCCTGTTCTAAGATACCATTCGTACTTCAACCTGATGGGTGTGATGATCCGTGACACTCATCATCATCCATCCGTATGAACGCGTGCCTGACAACCACTTCCGTTCTACAAGCGAGAGCTAGGATGCGTATCTCTTGGATTCTTGATACACGACGCATGGTTGCCCCTCGCCTGACAACCGAGCCTTCCATTTCATGAGATCAGAGTCTTCGTGGTATAAGCTAGAATTGATGGCGGCATTCATGAGAATCCGGAAAGTCTAAACCTTGTCTGTGGTATTCCGGGTAGGATTCTGGGATTGAATGACTGTGACGAGCTTCAAACTCGCGATTGTTGGGCGTGATGACAAACGCAAAATAATCAATGGATTCTATTCTAGCATGATCGAGAACCGACAGATGATTAGCCGTGCCGTGACAGAGCATTTGGACCTTTTTCACTGAGAGGATGGGATGTAGCCATTGACAACGGTGATGCCCTACATACAGCTTGCCATAGAAAGTAGTGTCAAAGATTGGATAAAAGCAGTAGAAAAACAGAGATTCGGAAGGAACACAGCACCTCCATACACTTATCTGAAATCTCCACCATTGAATTACATGAGTAACTTTACCCTATTTTATTTATTTTCGTTTACTATAATTTCTTAATACAGTTGAATCTCCCTGACTGGAATTTACAAGATGACCATAGCTTGCTTCATACCAACAATCTCTGTCGGATCGACCCTTACTCACGTAAGGTATTACTTGGACGACCCAGACACTTGCTGGTTAGTTATGCAAAGTTATAACAAAGTGTGATTCATGTTTAAGAGCACCAAGTCTTTGGAGACATTGTTGATGATCACAATTTTGTGCACCAAGTTCTTGGCGCCGTTGCAGGGATTGTTCGAGTATGGACAACTAACGGTTCATCTTGTTGCTCAGATTAGGTAATTTTCTTTTTTATTTTCTTTTCAAAAAGTTTTCAAAAATATTTTTCAAAAATTTCTCATCTATTTTTGAAAATTATTCTAAATTTTTAAAAATGAATTCTAGAGTTTCATAAAGCATCTTGAAGCCTGGCTGGCTGTAAAAGCCATGTCTAAATTCTTTTGGACCGAGGTTTCACTCATCCTTAGAGAAGAGCTTCTTTGTCTTTCTCAGCAAATTGGCTACTGTATAGGATGTTTCAATTAAAGCTTGGCTGGCCGTAGGCCATGTCTAGTGTTTTGGACTGAAGCTTTTGCGAAAAGCTTGGCTGGCTATGAAGCCATGTCTAATTCCTGGACCAGAGCTTTAGACTAACATTGCTAAGATTCTTGGAATTCTTATTAAAAATTTTGAATTTCCTTATTCTTTTCTTCAAATTAATTTTTCGAAAAAATAAAAGAAAATACAAAAAAATTAATAAAATCATAAAAACCAAAAATATTTTGTGTTTCTTGTTTGAGTCTAGTGTCAATTTTTAAGTTTGGTGTCAATTGCATGTTTTAAAAATTTCTTGAAATTTTCAAAAATGCATGCATTCATAGTGTTCTTCAAGATCTTCAAGTTGTTCTTGGTAAGTCTTCTTGTTTAATCTTTAAATTTTCTTGTTTTGTGTTGTTTATTGTTTTTCATGTGCATTTTTGCATTCATAGTATCTAAACATTAAAGATTTCTAAGTTTGGTGTCTTGCATGTTTTCTTTGCATAAAAAAAATTTTAAAAATATGTTCTTGATGTTCATCATGATCTTCAAAGTATTCTTCGTGTTCATCTTGACATTCATAGTGTTCTTGCATGCATCATGTGTTTTTATTCATAATTTTCATGTTGTGAGTCATTTTAGTTGTTTTTCTCTTTCATCATTAAAAATTCAAAAAATCAAAAAAATATCTTTTCCTTAATTTGCCCATAATTTTCGAAAATTTGAGTTGACTTAGTCAAAAAATTTTTAAATTAGTTGTTTCTTGTAAGTCAAGTCAAATTTTCAATTTTAAAAATCTTATCTTTTCAAAACTTTTTCAAAAATCAAATCTTTTTCATTTTTTTACTATTTTTCGAAATTTTTTTAAAATTGAATTCTAAAAATCTTTTTCTTATCTTTATTTCAAAAAAAAATTGAAGCTTTACTAACAATTAATGTGATTGATTCAAAAATTTGAAGTTTGTTACTTTCTTGTTAAGAAAGGTTCAATCTTTAAATTCTAGAATCTTATCTTTTAGTTTCTTGTTAGTCAAGTAATTAATTTTAATTTTAAAAATTATATCTTTTTCAACCATATCTTTTTAATCATATCTTTTTCAAAATTTTATCTTTTTCAAAAATTTGATTTCAAAATATCTTATCTAACTTCTTATCTTTTTATCTTTTCAAATTTGATTTTAATATCTTTTTCAACTAACTATTTGACTTTTTGTTTGTTTCTTATCTTTTTCAAACCTAACTACTCTTCCCTCTCTAATTTTCGAAAATATCTCACCCCTTTTTCAAAATTCTTTTTAATTAACTACTTGTTTCAAATTTTAATTTTAATTTTATTTCACTATTAATTTTCGAAAATCATTAACTCCTTTTCAAAAATTATTTTCGAAATTACTAACCCATTTTTCAAAATTATTTTCAAATTTCTCTCCCCCTCATCCCCTTCTATTTATTTTAATTATCTACTAACACTTTTCTTCATCTTAAAATTCGAACCCCCTCCTCTCCCCTGTGTTCGAATTTTTCTCTTCTCCTTCTTCATTCTTATTCTTCTTCTCTTCTACTCTCACAAAGGAACCTCTATATCTGGACAAAGAGGATCCCTATTATTATTTTCTATTCCCTTCTTTTTCATATGAGCAGGAGCAAGGACAGGAATATTCTTGTTAAGGTAGATCCTGAACCTAAAAGGACTCTGAAGAGAAAACTAAGAGAAGCTAAATTACAACAATCCAGAGAGAACCTTACAAAAATTTTCGAAAAGGAAGAGGAGATGGCAGCCGAAAATAATAATGCAAGGAGGATGCTTTTTTGTTTTTCCATAACCATTGATGGCACCTAAGGCCAGAGAAACCTCTAGAAAGAGGAAAGGGAAGACAAAAGCTTCCACCTCCGAGTCATAGGAGATGGAGAGATTCATCTCAAGGGTCTATAGCTCAGTGGTAGAACATTTGACTGCAAATCAAGAGATCCCTGAGACACCCCAGGGGATAAATTGTCCTTCACACAACTATTGGGAGCAACTAAGGATAGGAGCACCAAAATCACTAGGGATCAAACATCAGAAGCAAGGAAGAAACATAGAGGAGCTCAAAGAGCACCATTGGTTCTTCAAGAAGGCACCACCCTCACTAAGGTGGACTCATTCCTTAACTTTCTTGTTCTCAATTATCTGTTTTTCGATTTTTATGCTATATGTTTGTTTATGTTTTGTGTCTCTACTTCATGATCATTAGTATTTAGTAACTATGTCTTAAGGCCATGAATAATTCCATGAAACCTTCACCTTTCTTAAAATGAAAAATGTTTTTAATACAAAAGAACAAGAAGTACATGAGTTTCGAATTTATCCTCGAAATTAGTTTAATTATATTGATGTGGTGACAATACTTTTTGTTCTCTAAATGAATGCTTGAACAGTGTATATTTTTGATCTTGTTGTTTATGAATGTTAAAGTTGTTGGCTCTTAAAAGAATGATGAACAAAGAGAAATGTTATTGATGATCTGAAAAATTATGAAATTGATTCTTGAAGCAAGAAAAAGCAGTGAAAAAAAAAAGCTTACGAAAAAAAATATTGGCAAAAAAAAATTTAGAAAGAAAAAGAAAAAGCAAGCAGAAAAAGCCAATAGCCCTTAAAACCAAAAGGCAAGGGTAAAAAGGATCCAAGGCTTTGAGCATCAATGGATAGGAGTGCCCAAGGAAATAAAATCCAGGCCTAAGCGGCTAAATCAAGTTGTCCCTAACCATGTGCTTGTGGCATGCAGGTCCAAGTGAAAAGCTTGAGACTGAGTGGTTAAAGTCGTGATCCAAAGCAAAAAGAGTGTGCTGAAAAGCTCTAGACACCTCTAACTGGGGACTCTAGCAAAGCTGAGTCACAATCTGAAAAGGTTCACCCAGTCATGTGTCTGTGGCATTTATGTATCCGGTGGTAATACTGGAAAACAAAGTGCTTAGGGCCACGGCTAAGACTCATAAAAGTAGCTGTGTTCAAGAATCAACATACTTAACTAGGAGAATCAATAACACTATCCGAAATTCTAAGTTCCTAGAGAAGCCAATCATTCTAAACTTCAAAGGAAAAAGTGAGATGCCAAAACTGTTCAGAAGCAAAAAGCTACAAGTCCCGCTCATCTAATTAGAATTAATATTCATTGATATTTTGAGATTTATAGTATATTCTCTTCTTTTTATCCTAATTGATTTTCAGTTGCTTGGGGACAAGCAACAATTTAAGTTTGGTGTTGTGATGAGCAGATAATTTATACGCTTTTTGGCATTATTTTTAGGTAGTTTTTAGTATGATCTAGTTACTTTTAGGAATGTTTTCATTAGTTTTTATGCTAAATTCACATTTCTGGACTTTACTATGAGTTTGTGTGTTTTTCTGTGATTTCAGGTATTTTCTGGCTGAAATTGAGAGACCTGAGCAAAACTCTGATAGAAGGCTGATAAAGGACTGCTGATGCTATTGGAATCTGACCTCCCTGCACTCGAAATGGATTTTCTGGAGCTACAGAACTCCAAATGGCGCGTCTTAACGGCTTTGGAAAGTAGACATCTAGAGCTTTTCAGCAATATATAATACTCCATACTTTATTCGTGATTAGAAGACGTAAACTGGCGCTCAACGCCAGTTCCATGTTGCATTCTGGAGTCAAACGCCAGAAACACGTCACGAACTAGAGTTGAATGCCAAAAACACGTTACAACTTGGTGTTCAACTCCAGAAGAAGCCTCAGCTCGTGTAAAGATCATGCTCAGCCCAAACACACACCAAGTGGGCCCTGATGAGCGGATATTTTATACGCTTTTTGGGGGTAATTTCATGTAGATTTTAGTATGTTTTAATTAGTTTTTAATAGAATTTTATTAGTTTTTAAGCAAAAATCATATTTCTGGACTTTACTATGAGTTTGTGTGATTTTTTTGTGATTTCAGGTAATTTCTAGCTGAAATTGAGGGAGCTGAGCAAAAATCTGATTTAGGCTGAAAAAGGACTGCTGATGCTGTTGGATTCTGACCTCCCTGCACTCGAAATGAATTTTCTGGAGCTACAGAAGTCCAATTAGCGCGCTCTCAACGACGTTGGAAAGTAGACATCCAGGACTTTCCAGCAATATATAATAGTCCATACTTTGCGCGAAGATAGATGACATAAACTGGCGTTCAACGCGAGTATCATGCTGCTGTCTGGCGTCCGGCGCCAGAAACAGGTTACAAGTTGGAGTTCAACGCCCAAAACATGTCACAACCTGGCGTTGAACGCCTAAAACATCCCAGGCACATGAGAAGCTTAAGTCTCAGCCCCAGCACACACCAAGTGGGCCCCAGAAGTGGATTTCTGCACTATCTATCATAGTTTACTCATTTTCTGTAAACTTAGGTTATTAGTTCACTATTTAAACAACTTTTAGAGACTTATTTTGTACCCTATGACATTCTCAGATCTGAATTTTATACACTTTGATGGCATGAGTCTCTAAACTCCATTGTTGGGGGTGAGGAGCTCTGCAGCGTCTCAATGAATTAATGCAATTGTTTCTGTTTCTCCTTTCAAACATGCGTGTTCCTATCTAAGATATTCATTTGCGCTTAATTATGGAGAAGGTGATGATCCGTGACACTCATCACCTTCCTCAATTCATGAACGTGTGCCTAACAAACACCTCCGTTCTACATTAGATTGAATGAGTATCTCTTAGCTTCCTTAATCAGAATCTTCGTGGTATAAGCTAGAACTGATGGCGGCCACTCTTGAGGATCCGGAAAGTCTAAACGTTGTCTGTGGTATTCCGAGTAGGATTCAAGGATTGAATGACTGTGACGAGCTTCAAACTCGTGATTGCTAGGCGTGATGACAAACGCAAAAGGATCAATGGATACTATTCCAACATGATCGAGAACCAACAGCTGATTAGCCGTGCTGTGACAGAGCATCTGGACCGTTCTCACTGAGAGGATGGGAGGTAGCCACTGACAATGGTGATTCCCTACATACAGCTTGCCATGGAAGGAGCCTTGCATTTATGAAAGTGAGTAAGCATTATGTTGCAGGGATTCAGAGGACAAAGCATCTCCAAAAATCCCAACATATTCTCCATTACTGCACAACAAGTAACTATTTCACACTCTTTTATTTTTCTAATAATTCCAACTGATAATTTTAATTAATATCCTGACTAAGAATAATAAAATAAACATAGCTTGCTTCAAACCAATAATCTCCGTGGGATCGACCCTTACTCACGTAAGGTATTACTTGGACGACCCAATGCACTTACTGGTTAGTGGTACCAAGCTGTGTTAAATAGTCCATTAATATTGGCATACACAATTTCGTGCACCAAGTTTTTGGCGCCGTTGCCGGGGATTATTCGAGTTTGAACAACTAAAGGTTTATTTTGTTGCTTAGATTAGGAAGAATTTATCCTTTCTTTTTACTAGAATTGCATCTTTTATTATCCCTTCTTAAAAATTTTTCAAAAATATTATTTTTCTTTATCAATTTTTAATTTTTTTCGTGAGTTTAGTGTCTTGTTCTAAGTTTGGTGTCAATTGCATATTTTATATTTTTCTTTAAAATTTTCAAACTTGTTTCTTTGTTCTTCATTGATCTTCAAGTTGTTCTTGTTTATTTTTCTTGTTTGATCTTAAGTTTTTCTTGTTTTGTGTCTTTCCTTGTTTTTCTTGTGCTTTTTCAAAACATTAACTTTCAAAAATTATACTTTTATCCATAAAAATAATACATCTTTAAAATACGTTACATTTTTAGCTCAGTTGGTTATATCGTGGGTTTATGTTCTTAGCAATTGGGCACCTTCTTTTTAAAATCCTTTTTCAAAAATATTTTTTCTTGATTTAATCTTGTGCCAAACTCTAAGATTGGTGTTCTCTTGTTAATTTTAATATAATTTTCGAAAATTTATCTTGGTTTTCTAAAAATTTTAAGTTTGGTGTTCTTTCTTTTGTTCTTGGTGTTCTTGTGAATCTTCAAGGTGTTCTTGAGTTTTTCTTGTGTCTTGATCTTAAAATTTTTAAGTTTGGTGTTCCTTGGTGTTTTCCCTCCAAAAATTTTCGAAAATAAGGAGCATTAGATCTAAAAATTTTAAGTCTTGTGTCTTTTATGTGCTTTTCTCTTTCATCATAAAATTCAAAATTCAAAAAAAAAATATCTTTTCTAACTAATTTTAAACAATAATTTCGAAATTTTTTATATAAAAATTTCAGATTTCAATTTCAAAATTTTTCGAAAATCTTCACAAAATATTTTTAATTTTTTTTTATTTTATTCTGTTTTTATTTATTCCATTTTTATTTTATTTTTATAAAATAAATAATATCAACATACATCCCATCTCCCTTGTTCCATCATGGAATTAAGTGGAAATGAACAGTCCAGGAGGACTCTGGGGTCATATGCTAATCCCACTACTGCTTCATATGGGAGTAGTATCTGTATACCCTCCATTGGAGTTAGTAGCTTTGAGTTGAATCCTCAGCTCATTATCATGGTGCAGCAAAGCTGTCAGTATTCCGGTCTTCCACACGAAGAACCTACAGAGTTTCTGGCACAATTTTTGCAAATTGCTGACACAGTACATGATAAGAAAGTAGATCAGGATGTCTACAGATTATTACTGTTTCCATTTGCTGTAAAAGATCAAGCTAAGAGGTGGTTAAATAACCAGCCTAAGAACAGCATAAAAACATGGAAACAGCTGTCAGAAAAATTCCTAAATCACTATTTTCCTCCAAAGCGGATGACACAGCTAAGGCTAAGCATTCAAGGCTTCAAACAAGGAGATAATGAATCCCTTTATGATGCCTAGGAGAGATACAGAGAGATGCTAAGAAAATGCCCCTCTGAGATGTTTTCAGAGTGGGTGCAATTAGACATCTTCTACTATGGGCTTACAGAAAAAGCTCAGATTTCTTTAGATCACTCAGCTAGTGGATCTATACATATGAGAAAAACAATTGAAGAAGCTCAAGAGCTTATTGATACAGTTGCCAGAAATCAGCATCTGTACCTAAGCAGTGAATCTTCCATGAAAGAAGAAGCTAAAACAGTAACTGCTGAACTCAGTCCTGTGGATCAGGCTAATGAATTCAATCATCAATTAGACTTTCTAACCCATCAGCTAGCCGAATTCAAGGAAATACTACAGGAAACAAGAATGGCTAACAGGAATATGGAAGTACAGTTAAAGCAAACAGAAAAGCAACTGTCAAAACAAATAGCAGAAGAATGCCAAGCAGTTCAATTAAGAAGTGGGAAAACATTAAATACCTCACTTCAAAGTAGCAGGAAGCCAAGAAATGAACAAATGGCTACTAAAATTCCCTCTGAGGACAATCAGAGCCCAGAGAGGAATAATGCTGGCGCTGAACGCCCAGACCATGCTCATTCCTAGCGTTCAACGCCAGAAACAAGCATGAATCCGGCGTTGAATGCCCAAAGGAAGCACAGTTCTGGCGTTCAGACGCCAGTAACAGATAAGGAGTTTGCGTCTAACGCCATTCCAGCTTCCACCCCTGGCATTCAAATGCCAGTGGGGGATCAGTCACATACAAGTGCTGATAACAACCCTTCTAAAAAGGCTTCTCAACCCACTTCTGTAAGTAATAAACCTGCAGCAACTAAGGTTGAGGAATATAAAGCCAAAATGCCTTATCCTCAAAAACTCCGCCAAGCGGAACAGGATAAGCAATTTGCCCGCTTTGCAGACTATTTCAGGACTCTTGAAATAAAGATTCCGTTTGCAGAAGCACTTGAGCAAATACCCTTTTATGCTAAGTTCATGAAAGAGATCTTAAGTCATAAGAAGGATTGGAGAGAAACTGAAAAAGTTTACCTCACTGAAGAATGCAGTGCAGTCATTCTGAAAAGCTTACCTGAGAAGCTTAAAGACCCCGGGAGCTTTATGATACCATGCACATTAGAGGGTAATTGTACCAAGCAAGCTCTATGTGATCTTGGGGCAAGTATCAACCTAATACCTGCATCTATTATCACAAAGCTCGGTTTGACTGAAGAAGTCAAACCAACCCGGATATATCTTCAACTTGCTGATGGTTCCATTAAATACCCATCAGGTGTGATTGAAGACATGATTATCAAGGTTGTGCCATTTGCCTTTCCTACTGACTTTGTGGTGCTGGAAATGGAGGAGCACAAGAGTGCAACTCTCATTCTAGGGAGACCTTTCCTAGCAACTGGCCGAACCCTCATTGACGTCCAAAAAGGGAAAGTAACCCTGAGAGTCAATAAGGAGGAGTTCAAGTTGAATGTTGTCAAAGCCATGCAACATCCAGACACCCCAAATGACTGCATGAGTGTTGATATCATTGACTCTCTTGTAAGAGAGGTCAATATGGCTGAGAGTCTCGAATCAGAGTTAGAGGACATCTTTAAAGATGATCAGCCTGATTTGGAGGAATCAGAGAGAATAATAAAACCTCTGAAAATCCCTCAGGAAGAGGAGAAACCTCCCAAACCCGAGCTCAAACCATTACCACCATCCCTGAAATATGCATTTCTGGCAGAAGGTGATACCTTTCCTGTAATTATAAGCTCTACCCTAGAGCCATAGGAAGAGAAAGCACTAATTCAAGTGCTAAGGACACACAAGACAGCTCTTGGGTGGTTCATCAGTGATCTTAAGGGCATTAGCCCAGCTAGATGCATAAACAAGATCCTATTGGAGGGTGACGCCAAGCCAGTGGTTCAACCACAAAGGCGGCTGAATCCAGCCATGAAGGAAGTGATGCAGAAGGAGGTCACTAAATTACTAGAGGCTGGGATTATTTATCCTATTTCTGACAGCCCCTGGGTAAGCCCTGTCCAAGTTGTCCCTAAGAAAGGTGGCATGACAGTGGTTCACAATGAAAGAAATGAACTAGTTCCTACAAGAACAGTTACAGGGTGGCGTATGTGTATTGATTATAGAAGGCTCAATACAGCCACCAGAAAGGATCATTTTCCTTTACCATTCATAGACCAGATGCTAGAAAGACTAGCAGGTCATGAATACTACTGCTTCCTGGATGGATATTCAGGTTATAATCAAATTGCAGTAGATCCCCAGGATCAAGAGAAAACGGCATTCACATGTCCATCTGGAGTATTTGCATACAGAAGGATGCCATTTGGCCTGTGCAATGCACCTGCAACCTTTCAAAGGTGCATGCTCTCAATTTTCTCTGATATGGTGGAAAAATTTCTGGAAGTCTTCATGGATGACTTTTCAGTATTTGGAGACTCATTCAACTCCTGTCTTGACCATCTAGCACTTGTTCTAAAGAGATGCCAAGAGACTAACCTGGTTTTAAACCAGGAAAAATGTCACTTTATGGTGACTGAAGGAATTGTCCTTGGGCACAAAATTTCGAACAAGGGAATAGAGGTGGATCAAGCTAAGGTGGAGGTAATTGAAAAATTACCACCACCTGCCAATGTTAAGGCAATCAGAAGCTTTCTAGGGCATGCAGGATTCTATAGGAGGTTTATAAAGGATTTTTCAAAAATCGCCAAACCTCTGAGCAACCTGCTAGCTGCTGACACGCCATTTGTCTTTGATAAGGAATGTCTGCAGGCATTTGAGACTCTGAAAGCTAAATTGGTCACAGCACCAATAATCTCTGCACCAAACTAGACATTGCCATTTGAATTAATGTGTGATGCCAGTGACCATGCCATTGGTGCAGTGTTGGGACAAAGGCATGACAAGCTCCTGCACGTCATTTACTATGCCAGTCGCGTTCTAAATGACGCACAGAAGAATTACACAACCACAGAAAAAGAGTTGCTTGCAGTGGTTTACGCCATTGACAAGTTTAGATCCTATTTAGTAGGATCAAAAGTGATTGTGTAACACTGATCATGCTGCTCTTAAATATCTACTCACAAAGCAGGATTCAAAACCCAGACTTATAAGATGGGTGTTGCTTCTGCAAGAGTTTGATATAGAAATAAGAGACAGAAAAGGGACAGAGAATCAGGTAGCAGACCACCTGTCCCGAATAGAACCAGTAGAAGGGGCGTCCCTCCCTCTTACTGAAATCTCTGAAAACTTTCCAGATGAGCAACTTTTTGCCATCCAGGAAGTGCCATAGTTTGCAGACATTGCAAACTACAAGGCAGTGAGATTCATACCCAAAGAATACAGTAGGCAGCAATCAAAGAAGCTGATAACGGATGCAAAGTATTATCTTTGGGATGAGCCGTATCTCTTTAAGAGATGTGCAGACGGAGTAATCCGTAGATGTGTGCCTAAAGAAGAAGCGCAGAAGATCCTTTGGCACTGCCATGGATCCTAGTATGGAGGACATTTTGGAAGTGAGCGAACAGCCACAAGAGTCCTCCAATGTGGCTTCTACTGGCCTACTCTCTATAAAGATTCCCGAGTGTTTGTACTTAATTGTGACAGTTGCCAAAGATCTGGTAATCTGCCTCACAGTTATGCTATGCCTCAACAAGGAATCTTGGAGATTGAGTTGTTTGATGTATGGGGTATTGACTTCATGGGACCTTTCCCACCATCATACTCAAACACTTATATTCTGGTGGCAGTGGATTATGTATCCAAATGGGTGGAAGCTATTGCAACACCCACTAATGACACTAAGACAGTGTTAAAATTCCTCCAGAAACACATCTTTAGTAGATTTGGTACCCCCTAGAGTATTAATTAGTGATGGGGGCACTCATTTCTGCAATAAACAGCTTTACTCTACTTTGGTTCGTTATGAAGTTAGCCACAGGGTAGCTACTCCATATCACCCACAGACTAATGGGCAAGTTGAAGTCTCAAATAGAGAACTCAAAAGAATCCTGGAATGGACTGTAATTAACCGTAGAAAGGATTGGGCAAGAAGCTTGGATGATGCTCTGTGGGCATACAGAACAGCATTCAAGACCCCTATAGGGACCTCTCCATACCAGCTTGTGTATGGAAAGGCATGTCACTTGCCAGTGGAACTGGAACATAAGGCCTACTGGGCAACCAGATTCCTGAACCTTGATGCCAAGTTAGCTGGAGAAAAACGATTGCTTCAGTTAAATGAGCTAGAGGAATTTAGACTCAATGCTTTCGAGAATGCAAAAATATACAAAGAGAAAGCAAAAAGATGGCATGATAAGAAATTGTCATCCATAGTCTTTGAGCCAGGGCAGAAAGTTCTGCTATTCAATTCTAGGCTCAAATTATTCCCCGGGAAATTGAAGTCCCGGTGGAGAGGTCCATATGTGATTACAAGTGTATCACCATATGGATACGTAGAGCTTCAGGATAATGACTCTAACAAAAAGTTCATTGTTAATAGACAGAGAGTTAAACATTATCTTGAAAGCAATTTTGAGCAAGAATACTCAAAACTGAGACTTAATTAAAGCTCAGTAATAGTCCAGCTAACGACAATAAAGAAGCGCTTGCTGGGAGACAACCCAGCCATTCACAAAATTTAATTTTATTTGTTTTTGTTTTTTATTTTTACAGGTATATGTCAAAGTATTTTCAAGGTAAAAAAGCAATTGATTGGATTCACAGAGTTACAGGGGAATTTGGAAGCTCACTGGCGTGAAAAAGCCAGTAAGAAATGTTTTGGGCGTTGAACGCCCAAAAGAAGTATCCACTGGGCGTTCAACGCCAGTAAGGATAGCCATCTGGGCGTTGAACGTCAGAAAGGAGCATCTTCTGGGCGTTGAACGCTAGAAAGAAGCTCCTTCTGGGCGTTTAACGCCAGAATTACAGCATCCTGGGCGTTTAGAAATACGCCCAGTGATAAAGGATTTCCTGGCGTTCAACGCCAGAAAGAAGCAACAGCTGGGCGTTGAACGCCCAGGAGAAGCATCAATTGGGCGTTAAACGCCCAAAACATGCAGCAGTTGGGCGTTTAACGCCAGGATGGTGGGGAGGAGGTAAAATTCATTTTTCTTCACAAATTTTCTAATTTTTATGTTTCAATTCATGATTTCTTGCATAAACATGTTTCAAAATATCATCCTTCAATTCCAAAAATTTTAATGCTAATTTCTAAAAACCCTAATTTCTAAAATCCCTTTTTCAAAAATATCAAATGTATCTTAATTCATAAACACAAATCTTTTTCTAATCCAAATCTTTTTCAAATCTCTTTCAACTCATCATATCTTTTGGATTTCGAAATTGCCTCTCCCTCTATTCCTCTCCTTTCCTTTCTTTTGCTTGAGGACAAGTAAACTTCTAAGTTTGGTGTGATTTGCCATGATCACTGAGCTAAAACTCATCAAGATCATGGCATCTAAGGGAACAGGAAGAGCAAGGATGTGAACTGAAGGAACTAAAGTGTCAGAAGCTATTCCTTGAAAGACCAAGCACCCCACAGACTAGAGGAACATCCACTTCCCAAAATACAGGTTGTTAAGTTCTAATTCTAGCTTTAACTCTGTGATAGTATTATTATAGGATTTTACCTTAGAAGTTATATAGGAGTAGTAGTAATTAGCATATCTATTTTGATTTTATTTTCAATTAAGTTATAATTTATTTTTCTCATCATCATCAAACATGAATAAAATAGTAGATTTTTTAGAATAAAGAGGCAATTTAATTTTTTCGAGTTCTTAATAAGGAAAATTCTAATTATTTATATGTGGTGGCAATACTTTTTGTCTTCTAAATGAATGCTTGAACAGTGCATATTTTTGATATTGAATTTTATGAATGTTAAAATTGTTGGCTCCTGAAAGAGTGATGAACAAGAGAAATGTTATTGATGATCTTAAAAATCATGAAATTGATTCTTGAAGCAAGAAAAAGCAGTGAAAAAAAAAATTCTTGCGAAAAAAAAATGCCAAAAAGAGAGAAAGAAAAAGCAAGCAGAAAAAGCCAATAGCCCTTAAAACCAAAAGGCAAGGGTAAAAAGGATCCAAGGCTTTGAGCATTTATGGATAGGAGGGCCCAAGGAAATAAATCCAGGCCTAAGTGGCTAAATCAAGCTGTCCCTAACCATGTGCTTGTGGCATGCAGGTCCAAGTGAAAAGCTTGAGACTGAGTGGTTAAAGTCGTGATCCAAAGCAAAAGAGTGTACTTAAGAACTCTGGACACCTCTAATTGGGGACTCTAGCAAAGCTGAGTCACAATCTGAAAAGGTTCACCCAATTATGTGTCTGTGGCATTTATGTATCCAGTGGTAATACTGGAAAACAAAGTGCTTAGGGCCACGGCCAAGACTCATAAAGTAGCTGTGCTCAAGAATCAACATACTAAACTAGGAGAATCAATAATACTATCTGAATTCTGAGTTCTTATGGATGCCAACCGTTCTGAAGTTCAAAGGTTAAAGTAAGATGCCAAAACTGTTCAGAAGCAAAAAGCTACTAGTCCCGCTCATCTAATTAGAATCTGAGCTTCACTTGAAACTCTGAAATATTATTATTTCTTAATTTCTTTTCATCCTATTTTATTTATCTAGTTGCTTGAGGAAAAGCAACAGTTTAAGTTTGGTGTTGTGATGAGCGGATATTTTATACGCTTTTTGGGGGTAATTTCATGTAGATTTTAGTATGTTTTAATTAGTTTTTAATAGAATTTTATTAGTTTTTAAGCAAAAATCATATTTCTGGACTTTACTATGAGTTTGTGTGATTTTTCTGTGATTTCAGGTAATTTCTAGCTGAAATTGAGGCAGCTGAGCAAAAATCTTATTTAGGCTGAAAAAGGACTGCTGATGCTGTTGGATTCTGACCTCCCTGCACTCGAAATGGATTTTCTGGAGCTATAGGAGTCTAATTAGCGCGCTCTCAACGACGTTGGAAAGTAGACATCCAAGGCTTTCCAGCAATATATAATAGTCCATACTTTGCGCGAAGATAGATGACGTAAACTGGCGTTCAACGCCAGTTTCATGCTGCTATCTGGCGTCCAGCGCCAGAAACAAGTTACAAGTTGGAGTTCAACGCCCAAAACACGTCACAACCTGGCGTTGAACGCCCAAAACAGCCCAGGCACGTGAGAAGCTTAAGTCTCAGCCCCAGCACACACCAAGTGGGCCCCAGAAGTGGATTTCTGCACTATCTATCATAGTTTACTCATTTTCTGTAAACCTAGGTTATTAGTTCACTATTTAAACAACTTTTAGAGACTTATTTTGTACCCTATGACATTCTCAGATCTGAATTTTATACACTTTGACGGCATGAGTCTCTAAACTCCATTGTTGGGGGTGAGGAGCTCTGCAGCGTCTCAATGAATTAATGCAATTGTTTCTGTTTCTCCTTTCAAACATGCGTGTTCCTATCTAAGATATTCATTTGCGCTTAATTATGGAGAAGGTGATGATCCGTGACACTCATCACCTTCCTTAATTCATGAACGTGTGCCTGACAAACACCTCCGTTCTACATCAGATTGAATGAGTATCTCTTAGCTTCCTTAATCAGAATCTTCGTGGTATAAGCTAGAACTGATGGCGGCCACTCTTGAGGATCCGGAAAGTCTAAACGTTGTCTGTGGTATTCCGAGTAGGATTCAAGGATTGAATGGCTGTGACGAGCTTCAAACTCGCGATTGCTGGGCGTCATGACAAACGCAAAAGGATCAATGGATCCTATTCCAACATGATCGAGAAGCAACAGCTGATTAGCCGTGCTGTGACAGAGCATCTGGACCGTTTTCACTGAGAGGATGGGAGGTAGCCACTGACAATGGTGATTCCCTACATACAGCTTACCATGGAAGGAGCCTTGCATTTATGAAAGTGAGTAAGCATTATGTTGCAGGGATTCAGAGGACAAAGCATCTCCAAAAACCCCAACATATTCTCCATTACTGCACAACAAGTAACTATTTCACACTCTTTTATTTTTCTAATAATTCCAACTGATAATTTTAATTAATATCCTGACTAAGAATAATAAAATAAACATAGCTTGCTTCAAACCAATAATCTCCGTGGGATCGACCCTTACTCACGTAAGGTATTACTTGGACGACCCAGTGCACTTGCTGGTTAGTGGTACGAAGCTGTGTTAAATAGTCCATTAATATTGGCTTACACAATTTCGTGCACCAGGCCCCGGAAGTGGATTTATGCTTCAATTACTTACTTCTGTAAACCCTAGTAGCTAGTCTAGTATAAATAGAATAGTTTACTATTGTATTAGACATCTTTGATCAGTTTATGCGATCTTATACATTGGGGGCTGGCCATTCGGCCATGCCTGGACCTTCATTACTTATGTATTTTCAACGGTGGAGTTTCTACACACCATAGATTAAGGGTGTGGAGCTCTGCTGTACCTCAAGTTTTAATGCAATTACTACTATTTTCTATTCAATTCGATTTATTCCTGTTCTAAGATACCATTCGTACTTCAACCTGATGGATGTGATAATCCGTGACACTCATCATCATCCATCCTTATGAACGCGTGCCTGACAACCACTTCCATTCTACAAGCGAGAGCTAGGATGTGTATCTCTTGGATTCCTGATACACGACGCATGGTTGCCTCTCGCCTGACAACCGAGCCTTCCATTCCGTGAGATCAGAGTCTTCGTGGTATAAGCTAGAATTGATGATGGCATTCATGAGAATCCGAAAAGTCTAAACCTTGTCTGTGGTATTCCGGGTAGGATTCTGGGATTGAATGACTGTGACGAGCTTCAAACTCGCAATTGTTGGGCGTGATGACAAACGCAAAAGAATCAACGGATTCTATTCCAGCATGATCTAGAACCGACAGGTGATTAGTCGTGCCGTGACAGAGCATTTGGACCTTTTTCACTGAGAGGATGGGATGTAGCCATTGACAACGGTGATGCCCTACATATAGCTTGCCATAGAAAGGAGTGACAAAGATTGGATAAAAGCAGTAGGAAAACAGAGATTCGGAAGGAACACAGCACCTCCATACACTTATCTGAAATCCCCACCATTGAATTACATGAGTAACTCTACCCTATTTTATTTATTTTCGTTTACTATAATTTCTTAATACAGTTGAATCCGCCTGACTGGGATTTACAAGATGACCATAGCTTGCTTCATACCAACAATCTCTGTGGGATCGACCCTTACTCACGTAAGGTATTACTTGGACGACCCAGTACACTTGCTGGTTAGTTGTGTGGAGTTGTGACAAAGTGTGATTCATGTTTAAGAGCACCATGTCTTTGGAGCCATTGTTGATGATCACAATTTTGTGCACCAGTGACATAAAATCCTCCCTCTACTTGGACCTATGATGATGTGTGGTATAATCAAAGACCAATCATATCTCTCTTCATGAGCAATTAGAGCAAGAAATTGGCTATTGATCAAGATCTGAGAGACTGAGTTACCAAGGGATTCGGACTCAATCAATCATGATTGCCAAGAGGTCAATGAGTTACATGATTGAAGAGGATATGAGTTAGATTTAATCCAAAAAGACAACATCTCCTGATCTCAATGAATCCCCTTATTCTTATCTTCCACATTCTTTATAGCTTTTTTCTATATTCTGCAAATCCCTATTCCCATTTAAATTTATGTCATTTAAGCTTCTGCCCTTTACATTCTTGCCATTTTTATTTATGCATTTTACTGCTTCTCTTTATTTTTGAGTCATTTATAATTCTGCCCATTTATAATTTTGCAATCACAATCTATTCTGTTAGCTTAACTAATTCGCCAATTGATTAAAATTGTTCAAATCTACCAATCTCTGTAGATACGATCCCACTCCACTGTGGGTTATTACTTGACAATAATTTTGGTGCGCTTGCCAAAAGAACGGATTCATAATAAAAAATTTCGTGGGTAGTGAATTCCGGTCATCAAGTTTTATGGCGTTGTTGCTGGGGATTGGTTTGAATTTGTCAATGATTAAATTGATTGGAGAGCTAGATTAAGCATTTTTATTACCTTGTTAATTTTCGTATTTTTTTTATTATTATTGTTCTTTAATTTCTTCTTCCATTCTGATTTCTGCCTTTTTGCTGGGGTCATTTTAGTTATCCGTTGTCCATATTTCTATTCTTCTAACTGTTTGATTAATTGCATCAACCAAGTTAATCACTAATCTTAACTAAGGTGATTCTTTCACTTGTCTTCTATTTGCTGTTTGTTGAATGTATGACAGGTGGAAGGGGAGAAACTTCATCCTCTTTTGATAGCGAACCTGAGAGGACCGTCCTTAGACTGAGAAGGGAGGCTAGAAGCAAAGGCATAGTTGGAGAGGAACTAGTGGAGGAAGATCTAAGAACCACCATGGATGACGAAGTGCAGGACAATGTTGGAGGAGATGCTGGCAATCATGTTGGGCAAGAGAGGAGAGTCTTAGGCTCCTACATCAACCCAAATCCATGAAACTGTGGCAACAGCATCCTGAAACCAACAATCCATGCCAACAATTTTGAGTTAAAACCTCAACTCATCACACTTGTCTAGAATAACTGTTCATATGGAGAAGGTGCCCAGGAGGACCCAAACCAACATTTTGCTACATTCTTGAGGATCTGTGATACTGTAAAGTCCAATGGTGTACATCCTAACACCTACAAGCTACTTTTGTTCCCTTTCTCACTCAGAGATAAGGCAGCAAAGTGGTTAGAAGCATTTCCTAAGGAAAGCTTAACCACATGGGATGATGTTGTAAACAAATTTTTAGCAAGATTTTACCCTCCACAGAGAGTCAACAGGCTAAGAGCTGAGGTACAAACTTTCAGACCACAAGATGGTGAAACACTCGATGAGGCTTGGGAGAGGTTCAGAGATTTGACAAGGAAATGCCCATCGGATATGTTCAATGAGTGGGTGCAACTACACATCTTCTATGAAGGGCTGTCATATGAGTCAAAGCAAGCAGTAGATCATTCTTCAGGAGGATCACTCAATAAGAAGAAGACCATTGAAGAAGCCATAGACATCATTGAAACTGTGGCTGAAAATGAGTATTTTTATGCTTCAGATAGAGCTCAAAGGAGATGAGTAATAGAGCTCAATTCAATGGATGCCCTATTAGCCCAAAACAAAGTGATCACTGCATAACTAGCAGCCTTGACCAAGAAGATGGAGAACAATCAAATCTCAGGTATTCAAGCCCAAGCCCCTTAACAAGAAGGAGATGCACCAGAAGTTGAATGTGAGTGGGAGTAAACTAACTATGTGAACAATTCTAGACCATCCTATGATCCCAACTCCAAGATATACAACCCAGGTTGGAAGAACCACCCAAATTTTGGGTGGGGGAACCAACTAAGCCACAACCAAGATCATAACAAACCTTACCCATCCAACTAATACAACACTCACAACTCCAACCATCAATTAGGCAATAATAGACCCTACCATAATTCATAAAATACATCATACCATTCTACCCAGCAAACACACAATAACCACCATCAAGACACATCAACCTCAACCATGCAACCATGTGAAATCAAGAGCAACTTTGAGAGAGTAGAGGCTGCAATAGCACAACTATCATCACAGCTTATAGGAGCCATCTCCATCCTCTTGGAGAGACAAACACAGGCTGAAAGAAAGATAGACACCAATAAAGAAGAATACAGATCAAATCTAAAGAATCAAGGCACATCAATCTCAAAGCTGGAAGCACAAGTAGGGATTTTATCCAAGCAAATCCCAATGCCCACACATACATTTCCCAATGATACCATGGCCAACCCAAGAGGGCAGTGCAAGGCCATCACACTTAAAAGTGGGAAAGTTGTAGAAGAAGCAACCCCGAGCCAGGGTAACCATGAAGAAGAAGCTATAGAGAAGCATGGAAACAACAATAAAGAAGAGATCCCTGCCCCATCCTCACCAAAGCCAATCTTGAAGCCTTATGTACCAAAGGCACCACATCCTCAGAGGCTGAGGAAAGATGGGAAGGATGGCCAATTCTCTAGATTCTTAGAGATCTTCAAAAAACTCCAAATCAACATACCATTTGCTGAAGCATTGGAGCAAATGCCGCTTTATGCCAAATTTTTGAAGGAACTCATGACAATAAAAAGAAATTGGGAAGAAAAGGAGACCATAATGCTAACTGAGGAGTATAGTGCAATCATACAAAAGAAGCTCCCTCAGAAAATGAAAGACCTATGGGAGTTTCCCTTGTGTGATTTGGGAGCTAGCATCAACCTAATGTCCCTAACCATGATGAGGAGGGTGAAGATTGAGGAAGCCAAGCCAAGAAGAATGGCACTCCAATTGGCTGACAGAACATTCAAGTTTCCACATGTGGTAGTCGAAGACTTGTTGGTGAAGGTGGGAGAATTTATTTTCCCAGCTAACTTTGTTGTGCTGGATATGGAAGAAGAGGCTAACACATCAATCATCCTCGAAGGCCATTTCTAGCTACTGCTAGAGCCATCATTGATGTGCAAAAAGGGGAACTAGTCTTGAGATTGCATGAAGAGAAGATGGTCTTCAATGTCTTTAAGGTAATGAGTTACCCCAAGGAACCCATAGGAGAATGCATGATGGATGACACCATAGAATAGATAGTTCAAGGGGTTTTGGAAGAAGAACAATGTGAAGAAACCGAGGAGCTAGAGCAACAAGCATCAAGTGAAGAGCCACCATAAAGAACCATGGAGAATTCAATCATGCTGAACCACAAGAACAACGAGGAGGTAGAGGCACCAAAACTAGAGCTGAAGACCTTACCACCAAGTTTGAAATATGCATATTTTGGTGACAACAACACTTACCCAGTAATCATCAATTCAAGCTTTAAGGAGCAAGAAGAGGAGCTTATCCAAGTGTTGAAATAACACAAGGATGCTATAGGCTAGACACTTGCAGACTTAAAAGGAATCAGTCCTTCAATGTGCATGCACAAGATTCTACTTGAAGAAGGTGCTAAGTCCTCAAGACAACAACAAAGAAGGCTGAATCCAACCATGAATGAAGTGGTCCAAAAAAAAGTGTTGAAGTTGTGGCAAGCAGGGGTGATTTACCCCATCTCAGATAGCCCATGGGTAAGCCCTGTGCAAGTAGTTCCTAAGAAAGGAGGGGTCACTGTTGTACCAAATGAGAAGAATGAATTGATACCAACAAGAACAGTGACTGGCTCGCGCATGTGTATTGACTACAGGAAGCTTAATGAAGCCACCAGGAAGGATCACTTCCCCTTACCATTCATGGATCAGATGCTTGAAAGATTGGCCAGACATGAATACTACTGCTTTCTAGACGGTTATTTGGGCTACAACCAAATAGTTATAGACCCCAAGGACCAGGAGAAAACTTCATTTACTTGTCCCTACGGAGTCTTTGCTTATAGGAGAATACCCTTTGGATTGTGCAATGCACCTGCAACATTCCAAAGGTGCATGCTCTCCATCTTCTCAGACATGATTGAGAAGTTCATAGAAGTGTTTATGGATGACTTCTCTGTGTTTGGAGATTCATATTCTGAGTGCTTATGTCATCTTGCCATGGTGCTAAGGAGATGCCAAGAAACCAACCTGGTTTTAAACTGGGAGAAGTGCCACTTTATGGTGACTGAAGGGGTGGTTCTTGGTCATAAGATCTCTAAATGTGGCATAGAAATGGACAAGGCGAAGGTGGAAGTAATTGAGAAGTTGCCTCCACCTTGCAATGTCAAGGAAATCAGAAGCTTTTTGGGACATGCTGGGTTCTATAGGAGGTTTATAACGATTTTTCAAAGATTGCAAAACCCCTTAGCAACCTACTTGTCTCAAATACTCCCTTTGTCTTTGATAGAGAGTGTATGTTATCCTTTGATAAACTTAAAAACAGACTTTCCTCTACACCTATTATAGCATCACTTAGCTGGGATTTACCCTTTGAATTAATGTGTGATGCATCTGACTTTGCTATTGGTGCTGTTCTGGGACAAAGGAAAGACAAGCTAGTGCATGTTATTTACTATGCTAGCAAGGTCCTTAATGAGAATCAAAGGAACTACACCACTATAGAGAAGGAACTTTTAGCCATAGTCTTTGCTTTTGATAAGTTTAGATCATATCTTATTGGCTCTAAAGTTACGGTGTTCACTGATCATGCAGCCCTCAGGTACTTGCTTACCAAACAAGAATCCAAGCCCAGACTAATAAAATGGATCCTACTACTCCAAGAGTTTGACATTGAAATTAAAGATAGAAGTGGAGCAGAGAACAAAGTGGCTGACCACCTCTCAAGGATCCCACAAGGAGAAGAAGAGACACACCAATTTGTAGTGAATGAGAGCTTCCCTGATGAGCAGCTGATGATGATTCAAGTAGCCCCTTGGTTTGCAGACATATCTAACTTCAAGGCCATTGGGGAGTTGCCCACCAAAATCAACAAGCACATGAAGAGGAAACTGATCAATGATTCTAAACACTACATCTGGGATGAACCTTACTTGTTCAAGAAGAGTGTTGATGGGATCTTGAGGAGATGTATTTTATAAGAAGAAAGGCAAAAGGTATTGTGGCAATGCCACGGATCTGCATATGGTGGCCACTTTAGTGGAGAAATAACAGCGGCAAAGGTGCTCCAATGCAGATTCTATTGGCCAACAATATTCAAGGATGCTAAGGAATTGGTGTCAAGGTGTAATGAATGCCAAAGAGTTGGGAACCTACCCAAGAAAAATGAGATGCCATAACAATTCATACTAGAACTTGAACTATTTGACGTATGGAAAATTGACTTCATGGGTCCATTCCCCACCTCATACGCAAATAAGTACATTCTAGTGGCAGTGGACTATGTCTCTAAGTGGGTGGAGGCTATTGCAACCCCAACAGATGACAATAGGATGGTCATGAGCTTCCTTAGGAGAAACATCTTCAGCAGGTTTGGAGTTTCTAGAGCCCTCATTAGTGATGGAGGGACACACTTTTGCAATAGACCATTGGAGACCTTACTTTTGAGATATGGAGTGAAGCATAAGGTTGCAACACCTTATCACCCTCAGACAAGCAGGCAGGTTGAGATATCAAACAGAGAGTTAAAAAGGATCCTAGAGAAAACTGTGGGAGCTTCAAGAAAGGACTGGTCGAAGAGGCTAGATGACGCTCTTTGGGCATATAAGACAGCCTTCAAAACACCAATAGGTATGACCCCATATCAGTTGGTGTATGGAAAGGTATGTCATCTACCCCTTGAGGTTGAACATAAACCCTTTTGGGCACTCAAGCTACTAAACTTTGATGGTACTGCTGCTGGGGAGAAAAGGATCTTGCAGTTGCAAGAATTGGAAGAGCTTAGATCTCAAGCTTATGAAAATGCCAAAATTTACAAGGAAAAAGTTAAGAGATGGCATGATCAAAAGATAGCGAGGAAAGAGTGATGCCAAGGCATCTTAGGCTAGTTTCACTAGCCTTTTTCTTTTATTTTTAGTTGTTTTATGCATTTTCTTGAGCCTTAAGTAATCATTTGGGCCAAATAGTCATGCTTATCTTAAATCATTCAAACATGAAGATTTTGATGCAAATTCCATGAGTTTTTAGTTATATTCCTTGAATGCTATGAATGGAAGAATTCTCATGAATTTTACCAAGACTTTGATGCAGTTGTTTGGATGATTTCAGGGAAGAAGAGGCTAGGCAAAGAAGCAACAAAAATCAATGAAGGAAGCCTGGATATCATTTGTGGCGTTTAAGTTCCAGTTCCAGTTTAAGCTTAAACTGGAACTTAAATGCCAGGAAGGGAATTGCTCCAGGATGCTTCCAACGTTTAAGCTCCAGTTTAAGCATAAACTGGAGCTTAAACGTGCTCGAGCTTGTGCCTCCAGGGAGTGCCAGCGTTTAAGCTCCAGTTTAAGCTTAAACTGGAGCTTAAACGTGTTATCTGGAACAGCTTGACCATGCCTTCTTCAAACATAAATAACTTGAGCTACAAAACTCCAAATGAGGTGATTCAAAATGCATTGGAAAGAAGACATCTAGAGCTTTCCAAGCATATATGGCATGCATGGTGGATACTAAAAATTGAGGGAGAAAACAGCCCCGTAATGTGCATAGAAGAGCATAGTACCAACATGCAATCAGGCCAGCTGACCTCTTCACATTCCATGGAGTATAACTCGAGTTGTAGAACTCCAAATGATGCGCTTCCAGTTGCATTGGAAAGTAGACATCCAGAGCTTTCCAAAGATGTATAGAAGTATGGGGTGGACAATGCAACTGAGCTCCCAAAATTGGCATTTTCGAGCACGTTTAAGTGACTTAAACGTTGGCTTAAACGCTGTCAAACCAACCAGCAACCTTGTCACCTTCAATCAAGCATAACTTGAGCTATAGAGATCCAATTTAGGTGCTTCCAGTTGCGTTAGAAAGCTGACATCCATAGCTTTCCAAAGAGGTATAATAGTCTATATTTGGCATCAAATTGGCAAGGTTGACAAGAGAACAAAGTGACGACTCAAGAAAGGGGGGTGCAACGTTTGAGTGTAGTTTAATGGATCATTATCCTTTTTGGATCAATTATGTCACTCTACCCTTCAAGCAAGCAAGGCCCATCAACAACACCAAATCAAGGCCACAAGAATCATCTAGAATAGTTTATTTTCATTTGATTGTAATTTGCTTTTAATTTCATTTTCATTTTGTAATTTAGGGAGCCTATTTAAAGGCCTTAGTTTCTGCATTTGAAACAGACTGGATGGAAGGGGAATCCAGCCCCTGAGGGGGACTTTTACCTTGAGTTTTGGAAATCACTTTTCATATTTTGTAATTGAATTCTGAGCTATGAATCACTAAACCCCTTTCATTGGGTTAGGGAGCTCTATTGTAATTCAATGAATCAATAATAGTTTTTATCTTCTTCTTCAATCTTTTCTCTTGAATTTTGTTAGAAAGCTTCTCGATCTAATTCCATTGGTTAGTTGTCTTGGGAAAGAAACTATCTATAATTGGAATCCTTCGGAACCTTGGGAAAGGAATGGAGGATTCATGCTAGAGAAGCTTTCTCACAGTGAATTGGATTGGGGTTTGGATGGATATTGTGACATGTAATCCTACCAAATTGTGGTTCATGAAACTGTGTGGTATAATCAGTGATCGAGCATCATCTCTTCTTATGAACATTTAAACCAAGGGATTCGGAATTTGTTTGTTTTTAGAGAGAATTGGTAAGCCAAGGGATTGGGATCCAATCATATAAGATTGCCAAGCAAAATTCAATGAATGCATTGGTTGAGGAAGGGATAAAAATGTTTTGATTCGGAGATCTCAATATCTCCTGAAACCCAATGAATTCCCCATTTCTGATCTACACTTTCTCTTTACATTCTGCAAATTTAATTCATGCAATAACCCCGATCCCCTTTTAATTTCAGCAATTTAGCTTCTCGCTCTTTAATTCATGTAATTTAAGATTTTGCAATTTTAATTTCTTGCCATTTACGTTTCCCGCCAATTTTACATTCCGCAATTCTCATCTAAATCTTGATTCCGCTCAACTAGAACACACTTCTAATCCGAATTGCTCACTCAACCAATCCTTGTGGGATTCGACCTCACTCTATTGTGAGTTTTTACTTGACGATAACCGGTGCACTTGCCGGAAGGAATTTTTGCCGATCGTGCAATTTCCTAAAAATCGTAGCTATCAAGTTTATAGCTGTATCAAGTTTATGGCGCCGTTGCCAGGGATTGGTTTTCGATTGACAATTCTCCAATTGGAAGTTAACTAGATTGAGCAATTTTTCTTTTCTTTTGTTAATAGTTTTTGTTTCAGTTTATTACTGCTAATTTCTGCAAATTTTAATTTGTTTTCTTTGCTTATTCACTTGTTAGCATACTAACCACTAGCTGTTTGTGATATTGCCTCACTATGGAATTTCCACTATCTTTGGATGAGTATTGTTTGAGACTGAGCACATTGCAAAAAAGAAAGGAGTATCCATCATCTTTTGGTCAATCAAAATTCATGAGAAACTCTCCACCACCACAGAATGATTCATGTTATTATGCTCATGGTGGGTGGGAGTATCAGGAACAGGAAACGGGGTACTTCCCAGAGCCACAAAATGGTCCATGTTTTGGTGAATTTGATCACTACTCAAGTTGTGGCTGGGAAGATCAAAACCAAAGAGATTTAACTTATTCACACCCCATTCATCAAGAGCCATCACCTCTGAATTATCCAACCTCACCTCCTAGTTTTACATATCCAAATTCTTCATCACTTGAGCATTTCTCAGCACAAAATTCCTTCTCAAATTCATACAATTCATTTCACTATCCACAAGACTCATTCCACTACACACAAGAGTCATACCACTACCAACACTCCAACCAAAGACTCTATCAGCCCACACAAAACACATACTCCCAGCCACCATATCACAGCCAAGATAATCAACCTCATCAACCCAATCCGAACCAATCACTTCATGATCAGTTAACCAGGATGGAAGGAATGCTTGCAACTATGGGCAGAGATGTGGCCGATTTGAAAAGCTTTAAGGAAGAAGTGATATCCAACTTACAAAATCAAGGTGCTGCCATTCAAAAGCTAGAAGCACAAATTGGATATCTATCAAAGCAAATCCCTACCCACAATTCTTCTAGTGATACCATGGCAAACCCAAGGGAGGAATCAGAAGAACAAGAAAGGGAGAAAGTCAATCAAGGGAGATCACACTCCAATGAAACAGAGAGTTGCAAAGAGGAAGGGTTCATTGAACCACAAATTCAGGAAGCTTTTGATGAACAGGATACTCCAACTGTCCAACAACAACCAAGTTCTGAGATCAAGGATGTGAAGGCAGTAGAAACAAGCACCAAAATGAGGATTGTGACCGAGAAACAAAGGACCATATCCATGAAGAAGAGAAGGTCGAAGAACAATCCAACTCCTGAGCCAACAAGCAAGTTCACTCAAGCCAATCACAAGGGAAAGCTTGCTGGAAAGAGGCATTCACAACAAGGGGCACTAACTAGCTCCTTTATCCACTTGAAGTCATTCCTCTTAACAAACTGGAGGAAGAGGAAGAAAGTCAGGAACAGCATGTCAAGCTAATGACAGTAAACGAGCGTTTGTTGGGAGGCAACCCAACCAAAGGTAGTTTTTCTTTTCTAGTTATTTCAATAAAAGAGTTAAGTAGATTTATCTGTATTGCAAGGAGCTAAGTTTGGTGTTGCACACCAAAACAATTCATGGGTGAATGTGAGATTCTAAGTTTGGTGTTCCACCAAAAACTTCATTAAAAGCACATTTCTACCTCAGCATGACTAGTCACTAGCTCCAACCAATCAAGGAAACTACTTAAACAATAGTTTAATTTCTAGTTCATAGTTTCTTTTTCTAGTTCATAGTTATTTTCTTAATAAAAGCACATGAGGTTTTCTGCATATGATCCAAATTGCTGCATATGGCAAGGAACTAAGTTTGGTGTTCACACACCAATCTAAGTTCAGAGGCCTACAAACATACATGCATGCTAACCAATTCTCAAAGTGATTGGGGAACAAGCAACTTCTAATAGCTTTGCAGGAAGACAATCAATCTCATGGAAGGAATATACATCATCATCAAAGAGAACACCAAGGCTAGGAAGGATGATGAACAACAAAGAAGATGCTAAAAGGTTGTATTGTCACTTAATTGCTTGTACTTTGAATTGCTGATATTGGAAGTTTGCATGCACCCCTGCTTTAAGTTTGAGTCATTGCAGTTTTTGTTTGTCTGTTTGTTTAATTTCCAAATAAGTGATAGTCTAAGTGTCTGGATAAACTTCACTTGCTTAAATGTATGCTTGCCCTGTTTGTTCTGTTCCAAAAAAAAAATAAAAAAATAAAAGAAATGTTTGAACAAAAGTAACTCAATTCCATTTGGTAAGAAATCAAATAAGATTAAGTGGTGGTATGCATGTTTGATTGAATAGTCAGCTCACTAAGAAATAAAGTTAGAATTGTCACTTTTAGTGGAAATTAGGATGCTGTCTATGGATCTTGGTAAATAAATGTCCTTGGCCAAGGGAAAGAAAGAAAAAAAAAAGAAAAAAAGAAAAAAAAAGCCAATGAGAAAGGTAACCAAAAAGCAAAAGAATTAAGAAAATAAAGCTAGGCACCAATGGTTTGAACTTCTGAGACATATGCCTGTGGTGTTTATGTACTAGGATCTGCTTGGATGAAATGGTTCTGTGGAGTGTTTCAACACTTGGTAACTTGGGTTAACTAACCCGGGATTATCAACCAAAAGTCCATTATCAAGAGCAACCTAGCTACAAAATATTTAGTTACACAAAGAGGTGCTGGGCACCAATATCTTGTGAAGAAATATAAACTAAAGTGCCTGTGGTGGATATGTGTGAGCACTGATAAGGAAAGAAAAATGTCAAAAGCTTGTGCAACACATGACACTGAGCAACAAGGAGCAAATAAGCTCAAAGAAAAAGAAAAACAAAGAAAAGAAACTTGCCAAGGATATGTGAATAACAAGAGGCCATAGCAGTGTTTTAGTGGAAACATAAAAAGTGACATTCTTACCTAAGAAACAATAAAGTGATGCTGCAACAACTTTCTGCATGAACACCCCATTAATCAATGTCAATTACTTACTGATATAGCTAATGAATTTACTTTCTGTTTCATTCTTTCTTCTCAATAATTCAGAACTTGCTTGGGGACAAGCAAGGATTAAGTTTGGTGTTGTGATGCCAAGGCATCTTAGGCTAGTTTCACTAGCCTTTTTCTTTTATTTTTAGTTGTTTTATGCATTTTCTTGAGCCTTAAGTAATCATTTGGGCCAAATAGTCATGCTTGTCTTAAATCATTCAAACATGAAGATTTTGATGCAAATTCCATGAGTTTTTAGTTATATTCCTTGAATGCTATGAATGGAAGAATTCTCATGAATTTTAGCAAGACTTTGATGCAGTTGTTTGGATGATTTCAGGGAAGAAGAGGCTAGGCAAAGAAGCAACAAAAATCAATGAAGGAAGCCTGGATATCATTTGTGGCGTTTAAGTTCCAGTTCCAGTTTAAGCTTAAACTGGAACTTAAATGCCAGGAAGGGAATTGCTCCAGGATGCTTCCAACGTTTAAGCTCCAGTTTAAGCATAAACTAGAGCTTAAACGTGCTCGAGCTTGTGCCTCCAGGGAGTGCCAGCGTATAAGCTCCAGTTTAAGCTTAAACTGGAGCTTAAACGTGTTATCTGGAACAGCTTGACCATGCCTTCTTCAAACATAAATAACTTGAGCTACAAAACTCCAAATGAGGTGATTCAAAATGCATTGGAAAGAAGACATCTATAGCTTTCCAAGCATATATGGCATTCATGGTGGATACTAAAAATTGAGGGAGAAAACAGCCCCGTAATGTGCATAGAAGAGCATAGTACCAACATGCAATCAGGCCAGCTGACCTCTTCACATTCCATGGAGTATAACTCGAGTTGTAGAACTCCAAATGATGCGCTTCCAGTTGCATTGGAAAGTAGACATCCAGAGCTTTCCAACGATGTATAGAAGTATGGGGTGGACAATGCAACTGAGCTCCCAAAATTGGCATTTTCGAGCACGTTTAAGTGACTTAAACGTTGGCTTAAACGCTGTCAAACCAACCAGCAACCTTGTCACCTTCAATCAAGCATAACTTGAGCTATAGAGATCCAATTGAGGTGCTTTTAGTTGCGTTAGAAAGCTGACATCCATAGCTTTCCAACGAGGTATAATAGTCTATATTTGGCATCAAATTGGCAAGGTTGACAAGAGAACAAAGTGACGACTCAAGAAAGGGGGGTGCAACGTTTGAGTGTAGTTTAATGGATCATTATCCTTTTTGGATCAATTATGTCACTCTACCCTTCAAGCAAGCAAGGCCCATCAACAACACCAAATCAAGGCCACAAGAATCATCTAGAATAGTTTATTTTCATTTGATTGTAATTTGCTTTTAATTTCATTTTCATTTTGTAATTTAGGGAGCCTATTTAAAGGCCTTAGTTTCTGCATTTGAAACAGACTGGATGGAAGGGGAATCCAGCCCCTGAGGGGGACTTTTACCTTGAGTTTTGGAAATCACTTTTCATATTTTGTAATTGAATTCTGAGCTATGAATCACTAAACCCCTTTCATTGGGTTAGGGAGCTCTATTGTAATTCAATGAATCAATAATAGTTTTTATCTTCTTCTTCAATCTGTTCTCTTGAATTTTGTTAGAAAGCTTCTCGATCTAATTCCATTGGTTAGTTGTCTTGGGAAAGAAACTATCCATAATTGGAATCCTTCGGAACCTTGGGAAAGGAATGGAGGATTCATGCTAGAGAAGCTTTCTCACAGTGAATTGGATTGGGGTTTGGATGGATATTGTGACATGTAATCCTACCAAATTGTGGTTCATGAAACTGTGTGGTATAATCAGTGATCGAGCATCATCTCTTCTTATGAACATTTAAACCAAGGGATTGGGAATTTGTTTGTTTTTAGAGAGAATTGGTAAGCCAAGGGATTGGGATCCAATCATATAAGATTGCCAAGCAAAATTCAATGAATGCATTGGTTGAGGAAGGGATAAAAATGTTTTGATTCGGAGATCTCAATATCTCCTGAAACCCAATGAATTCCCCATTTCTGATCTACACTTTTTCTTTACATTCTGCAAATTTAATTCATGCAATAACCCCGATCCCCTTTTAATTTCAGCAATTTAGCTTCTCGCTCTTTAATTCATGCAATTTAAGATTTCGCAATTTTAATTTCTTGCCATTTACGTTTCCCGCCAATTTTACATTCCGCAATTCTCATCTAAATCTTGATTCCGCTCAACTAGAACACACTTCTAATCCGAATTGCTCACTCAACCAATCCTTGTGGGATTCGACCTCACTCTATTGTGAGTTTTTACTTGACGATAACCGGTGCACTTGCCGGAAGGAATTTTTGCCGATCGTGCAATTTCCTAAAAATCGTAGCTATCAAGTTTATAGCTGTATCAAAGAGTTTGAGAAAGGTCAAAAAGTGCTACTATTCAACTCAAGACTCAAATTCTTCCCAGGGAAACTTAAGTCTCGATGGTCAGGACCTTTTACTGTGCTTAAGGCATCCCCATATGGTCATGTAGAGCTCATGGAGGACAAAACTCAGAGAACTTTCACTGTCAATGGCCATAGGCTCAAACATTACTTGGGAGGCTCTTTGGAGGAGCAGAGAGTGAGCTACAAGCTCAACTAAAGATGGAGGAGTGTTAAGCTAGTGACAGTAAAGAAACGCTAGTTGGGAGGCACCTCAACACTTTATATCCTTTTGAATTACTGCTTTCTTAGAAGTAGCTTAAAATTGTCGATTTAGGTAGTTTGAGTTTCAGTTTAATAATTGTGTTTTATTGCCTTCTAGAAGTAGATTGTAAGTGGTAGATTAGGAAGTCTAATGTCAGTTTTGGTAGTTAGAAGACCCTTACATTCTATTTTATTCTATCCTGGAAATGCAATTTGATTAATACATTTACTGATGATGAGTTATTGGGTTGAGAACTAGCTAAAAAGCTAAGTTTGGTGTGGCCACTTATCCACTTAATCTAGGCTTACAACCATTTGGATAAATTAATTTTGAAGTGTAAGCCCAGAGATTAAGTTTGGTGTGGCCACCACCACACAAAGATCGCCTAAGCAAGCCCAATACTACTCAATTTGAAAGCATTTAATATATTAGTGAGAACATGAACGTGGTTTAATTGTGTTCAGAAGAGGTTAAGAGCAAAAGGATATGAAAAGATTGGAATTATTTTAACCTTATGAACACATTAAAAATCCAATGATAAACCCAATTTATTATGATGCAATAGGATTAAGTTTGGTGTCCCAAGGGACACTCATCAATTGCAAATTCATTCACTCATATTAGAAAGGAATATGAAGGATTCTTTTGTCATTACTGATGGGGTTTCAGTTTTATTTTCAGGAGAGAGAAAGGGGCCCACATGATTGATAGCCCATTAAGCAAAGAGGTCAAAGTGTACTTGCACTTTGGAACTCAACACATGCAGGAAGCAAAGTTGGATAAGGATTGGCATCTCTTCCCACGCTAGGCGCCACTCCCCAAGTGGGAAAATATTGAATTACTTGACTTCCCACCATTCAGAGCACACATCCCACCCCCTATAAAAGCCCCTCACTTCCCACCTCTCCTCCCACTTCAAACCCAAATTCACACACGAAAGAACCCACACAATTCCTTCTTTCTTCTCACCTCTTTTATCTTTCCCTATTTCTTTTCCTTTTCTTGATTGGGACAATCAAGTTCTAAGTTTGGTGTTGGAGCAAAATTATGTTTTGATTGTGTTCTCTTGCAACATTCCCACTATTTTTTTAATCTTCAAACACCCTCTCTTAACCTAATGGCACCACCAAAAACTGCAGCATCAAAGAAAAGAAAAACCAAGAAACTAACTTCTAGATCCTCAAGTTGAACCTTCAATGAGTACAAGTTCCTCTCCTCATTCAACCAAAACCAATTTTATGGTTGGGTGAGTGAGAGGGGAATCATCCCAGAGTTTGGTTTCTGTTCATACCCTGGGTCGAGCTGTCCGATCGGGGCTGAGTCAGCCGACCTCTTCAGGTCAGAACTACCCGACCTCTTCTCAAAAGAGTTCGGCCCAAACCGCTAAAGAGGCCCAAGAGGCCCCCAATGGAGGAACACGATCCAAATCTAAAGGCAGCCCAAGCCTAGAAGGATAAAGGCGGTTCCTCCTAAAGATAAGATGACTTCACTTAAAGATAAGATAAGATAACTATCTTATCTCCAGAAAGGTCACTCCACACTATTATAAATACACTGGAGCACCCAGGTATAACTCATACTCTGATTCTACTAAAAACCTGCTTAATACCCTTGCTAACTTAAGCATCAGAGTCCCTTGCAGGTACCACCACCCTCTGGTGATGAAGGATCAGCACCACCACCAAGTCCAACAAGTTGGACACGGCGGCTCTGACCACCATCATCAAGTCGGACTCAACAACGCCGACCAGTACAAAAGATCTCATCCGAGATTGACCTACAGTTTCAGGTAACCCTCAAAACATTGGCGCCATTGTCGGGGACCCTAGAAGTCATCCCATCAACATGGTGGACAACCTTGACAACGACCACAACTCAGATATAGAAAATAGAATGCCGCAGAAGAACGCAGATGCTACACCAAAGGAAACACCTCAACCAAACGGAGACAAGAACTCACCAAACACGCAAATCCTAGAGGCGCTTCAAGCTCAACAAAATCATCTCAAACAAATCGAAAAGGAGGCTGAGCACCAACGAGAAGCCGAGGAGGACCTTCAAAGGGAAACTAGGCAACAAAAAGAGTTGGAAGACAAACTCTTAAAGCTTGAAGCAGATCTAAAGGCCAAGACTAATCGATCCAATCACGAGGATAATCCCTGCAAGGATCAAGACCCATTCACCAAAGAAATTATGAAAGCCAAAGTCCCAAAGGACTTCAAGGCTCCCGACATGACCCCATACGATGGCACATCAGATCCAAGTCATCATCTCAGTAATTTCAGAAGCAGAATGTATCTCACCGATGCCTCAGATGCAATTTGGTGCAAAGCCTTCCCAACTACCTTAACCAAGACGGCAATTAAGTGGTTCGACAGCCTACCCCCAAGGTCCATCTCAAGCTTTGATGACTTAGCTAGAAAGTTTCTTGCCAGATTTTCCATCCAGAAGGACAAAACCAAGCACGGCCCAAGTTTGTTAGGGATCAAGCAAGGAGACCGGGAAAGTCTTCGGAACTACATGGAAAGATTCAATAAAGCATGTCTGGAAATACAAAGTCTGCCAACTGAAGCAGCCATTATGGGCCTCATCAATGGCCTACGAGAGGGACCTTTTAGTCACTCCATATCAAAAAAACATCCTACATCTCTGAATGAAGTACAAGAACGAGCATAAAAGTGCATCAACATAGAGGAAAACTCTCGACTAGGAGAGACTTCAAAATCCGGATCCTTTTACTCCTCCCGAGATAAGGATAAAGAGTCCAAGAAAAAAGAAGATCAGCACGGAGAGAAGATTAAAAAATACCACAATTACACTCCACTCCGGGTGTCTCTTGTGGAAGTATACCGAGAAGTATGCCACACTGAAAAGATCCCACAACCTCACCCACTTAAAAGCAAAAAAGGAGGCAAAAATCAGACGGAGTACTGCGAATACCACCGAATTTATAGACATCCCACTAACGAGTGCTTCGACTTGAAAAATGTCATAGAAAAGTTGGTAAGAGAAGGGAGACTAGATCGGTACCTAGCCAGTAAAACAGATGAGCCTAGAAAGAGAAGAAGAGAGGATGAGGTCGGACGAACTGAACGGCCACCTTGTACCCCGGAGAGACACGTTCACATGTTACATGGAGGATTTGCGGGAGGAGGAATCTCCAAATCATCTCGCAAAAGACACCTCAAAGAAGTATATCATGTCGAGGGAGGAGAAGGAGCACCCGACCTCCCTACTATTACTTTCACTAAAGAGGACGCCACTGGCGTCATCTCAGGACATGACGATCCCATGGTCATCACTATCATATTGGCCAACGCTAATCTCCACCGCACACTAGTGGACCAAGGAAGCTCGGCTGACATCTTGTTCAAAACCACCTTCGACAAACTCGGCCTGGAGGGAAAAGAGCTTAGAGCATATCTGAACAGCTTATTCGGACTAGGAGACACTCCAATCCAACCGCTTGGATACATCTCACTACACACAACCTTCGAAAAAGGAAACCGGTCAAGGACGCTCAACATAGACTACATCGTGGTTGACGTAAGTTTAGCCTACAATGCCCTGATAGGTCGGACAATGTTAAATCAGCTTGCCGCAGTAGTCTCAACCCCACATTTATACATGAAGTTCCCAACTACAGAAGGGATCACTACGATAAAAGGAGACCAGAAAACAGCGCGCCGCTGTTACAATGAAAGTCTGAACCTCAGAGGCAATGGAGAAGAAATCCACACCATCGAACTTGGGGGAGTTCGAGGTCGGGGTGAACTTCGTCCGCAACCTGAAGGCGAAATAGAAAAAGTCCAGATCGGAGTTATCCCAGATAAAACAACAAATATTGGCGCAATCCTAAAAGGAAATGTAAAGGATTCACTTATACAATTCCTAAAAGATAATGTCGACCTCTTTGCATGGAAGGCCGCAAACATGCCGGGCATAGACCCAAAGCTAATGTGCCACAAGCTGGCAGTGTATCCAGGATCTCGGCCAGTACAGCAGAGGCATAGAAAGCTCGGACCAGAAAGGTCCCAAGCTGTGGAAGAACAGGTATAAGCTCTACTAGAGGCAGGATTCATCAGAGAAGTCAAATACCCATTATGGCTAGCCAACGTTGTCTTGGTGAAGAAATCAAACGGGAAGTGGCAGATGTGCACAGATTACACCGATCTCAACAAAACTTGCCCGAAAGATCCTTATCCACTCCCAAGTATCGACGCTCTGGTGGATACCTCCTCCGGATACAAATACCTCTCATTCATGGACGCCTATTTGGGATACAATCAAATCCTGATGTATCCACCTGATCAAGAAAAAACCTCATTCTTAACTCCAAAAGCAAACTATTGCTACGTCGTCATGCCATTCGGACTTAAAAACGCAGGAGCCACCTATCAAAGATTAATGAATAAAGTCTTCGCAGACCATGTTGGAAAACTCATGGAGGTATATGTGGACGACATGTTAGTAAAAACGCAAAGCAAGGAATCACTACTGTCCGACCTCGCTCAAGTATTCAATAGCATAAGAAAGCATGGCATGCGACTTAACCTACAAAATGCACTTTCGCAGTAGAAACCGGCAAATTCTTGGGTTTCATGCTTATGTAAAGAGAAATCCAGGCAAACCCAGACAAGTGTCAGGCCATACTCGATATGAAAAGCCCGACCTGTGTTAAAAAAGTGCTACAGCTCAACGGACGACTAGCAGCCTTATCCAGATTTCTAGCCGGATCAGCTATAAGATCTCTCCCCTTCTACACCACACTAAGGAAGGGAAAGAAGTCGAATGGATACCAGAGTGTGAGCAAGCTTTTCAGGATTTCAAAAGATTCTTGGGACAACGACCCATCCTTACCCGACCACGGGAAGGAGAAAGCACTCATATTATACCTTACAATAGGAAGTCGGGCATTAGCCTCAATACTAGTCAGAGAGGACGATAGCGGACAACAACCTGTATACTTCATTAGCAAAGTACTACAAGGGTCCAAGCTGAATTACCAAAAGATAGAAAAGTTTGCATACACTCTCATATTAACCTCTCGACGACTTTGCCCATACTTCTAGGCTCACACCATCAAAGTTCGAACCAACTAGCCCATAAAAGGTATTCTGTAGAAAACAGATTTAGAGGAAGAATCCTACAGTGGGTGGTCGATTTGTCTGAATTCGACCTTCAATATAAAGCTCGGACAGCCATCAAATCACAGTACTTGGCCGAGTTCATCGCAGAGTACACTGACGCCCCGGAAAACCCTATGAATTGGAATCTATATGTGGATGGCTCTTCAAATAAAACCGGGAGTGGAGCAGGTGTGATAATAGAAAGTGATCAGGGAACCCAAATCGAACTTTCCCTAAAACTTGAGTTCTCTGCTTCTAATAATCAGGCTGAGTATGAGACGCTATTAGCTGGTTTGAAGCTGGCTAAAGAGGTCGGAGCCCAAAAACTTGTCATCTTTAGTGATTCACAGGTCGTCACCTCACAAATAGTAGGGACCTACCAAGCGAAAGATCCCGCTATAAAAAAGTACATGGACAAAACCAGGGAACAACTCGGATGATTCCAGGAATATGAGATCCAACATATACCTTGGGAATAGAATGCCCGAGTTGACGCTCTCTTAAAATTAGCCAGCACCAAACCAGGGGGGCAGTAATAGGAGCCTTATCCAGGAAATACTGCAGAACCCGTCAATCTTAAAAGAGGAAAATATCGTAGCCATATCAGGGCAGGATCAAGGATGAATGACCCCCATAATCCGCTACCTCAAATAAGAGATACTACCTACGGATAAGAAGGAGGCAAATAGGTTAAAGCGGGAGGCAGAATATTACACCATCATAAACAACATCCTATACAAGAGAGAGATTTCGACAGCTCTCCTAAAATGTGTACCGACCTCTAACACAAAAGAGGTCTTAGAGGAGATACACAGTGGCATATGTGGCAATCATCTCAGAGCACGAGCTCTTGCCAAGAAAGTACTTCGAGCCGGATTCTTTTGGTTAACTTTGAAAAAAGAGGTAACCGAAATTGTTAAGACATGTCCACCATGTCAGAAGCATGCTAACCTCCACATCGCCCCACCAGAAGAACTCATCAGCGTGGCATCACCCTGGCCATTTGCAAAGTGGGGACTCAACCTCCTCGGGCCCTTCCCCCCAAGGATCGGGACAGGTCAAGTCCCTCATTGTAGGAGTAGACTATTTCACAAAATGGATTGAGGCGGAGCCCCTAGCCAATGCTACTGCCCAAAGAAGTCGAAAATTTCTATACAGAAATATTGTCACAAGGTTTGGGGTCCCTTACTCCATCACCACTGACAATGGCACTCAATTCACGAACGCAGGTGATGAGCGGATAATTTATACGCTTTTTGGCATTGTTTTTAGTATACTTTTAGTATGTTTTAGTTAGTTTTTATTATATTTTTATTAGTTTTTATTTTAAAATTCACTTTTTTGGACTTTACTATGAGTTTGTGTGTTTTTCTGTGATTTCAGGTATTTTTTGGCTGAAATTGAGGGACCTGAGCAAAAATCTGATTCAGAGGCTGAAAAGGGCTGCAGATGCTGTTGGATTCTGACCTCCCTTCACTCGAAATGGATTTTCTGGAGCTACAAAAGCCCAATTGACACGCTCCTAATTGCGTTGAAAAGTAGATATCCAGGGCTTTCCAGCAATATAAATTCTGAGCTCCTGATGAGCGGATAATATGTACGCTTTTTGGCATTATTTTTAGTATGTTTTTAGTATCTTTTAGTTAGTTTTTATTATATTTTTATTAGTTTTTAGTTAAAATTCACTTTTCTGGACTTTACTATGAGTTTGTGTGTTTTTCTGTGATTTCAGGTATTTTCTGGCTGAAATTGAGGGATCTGAGCAAAAATCTGATCCAGAGACTCAAAAGGACTGCAGATGCTGTTGGATTCTGACCTTCCTGCACTCGAAGTGGATTTTCTGGAGCTACAGAAGCCCAATTGGCGCGCTCTCAACGGCGTTGGAAAGTAGACATCCTGGGCTTTCCAGCAATATATGATAGTCTATACTTTGCCCAAGATTTGATGACCCAAACCGGCGTTCAAAGTCACCTACAGAAATTCCAGCGTTAAACGCCGGAACTGGCACCTAAATGGGAGTTAAACGCCCATACTGGCATAAAAGCTGGCGTTTAACTCCAGGAAGAGTCTCTACACGAAAATGCTTCATTGCTCAGCCCAAGCACACACCAAGTGGGCCCGGAAGTGGATTTTTATGTCATTTACTCATCTCTGTACACCCTAGGCTACTAGTTCTCTATATATAGGACCTTTTACCATTGTATTTTTCATCTTTGGACATCTAGTTCTTAGATCATTTGGGAGTCTTTTGATCATGTTTTGATGATTGAACTCACTTTGGGAGGCTAGCCATTCGGCCATGCCTAGACCTTGTTCTTATGTATTTTCAACGGTGGAGTTTCTACACACCATAGATTAAGGTGTGGAGCTCTGCTGTACCTCGAGTATTAATGCAATTACTATTGTTCTTCTATTCAATTCCACTTGTTCTTTATCCAAGATATCACTTGTTCTTCAACTTGATGAATGTGATGATCCGTGACACTCATCATCATTCTCACCTATGAACAAGGTGACTGACAACCATTCTTGTTCTACAAGCATACGAGGCTTAGTGAATATCTCTTGGATTCTTTAACCAGAATCTTCGTGGTATAGGCAAGAACTGATGGCGGCATTCAAGAGAATCCGGAAGGTCTAACCTTGTCTGTGGTATTCTGAGTAGGATTCAATGATTGAATGACTGTGACGTGCTTCAAACTTGTAACCTGCTGGGCGTTAGTGACAGACGCAAAAGAGGGATTCTATTCCAGTAGGGGAGGGAACCAACCGGTGATTAGCCGTACTGTGACAGAGTGCGTGAGCATTAGTTTTCACTGAGAGAATGGGAGGTAGCCATTGACAACGGTGAAACCCTACACAAGCTTGCCATGGAAAGGAGTAAGAAGGATTGGATAAAGACAGTAGGAAAGCAGAGAGACGGAAGGGAAGGCATCTTCATACGCTTATCTGAAGCTCTCACCAATGATATACATAAGTACTTCTATCCTTTATCTTTATGTTTTATGCGTTCATCACTATACCCATTTAAGTCTGCCTGACTGAGATCTACAAGGTGACCATAGCTTGCTTCATACCACCAATCTCCGTGGGATCGACCTTTACTCGCGTAAGGTTTATTACTTGGACGACCCAGTGCACTTGCTGGTTAGTTGTGCGAAGTTGTGTTTATGCCATGGTATTGAGCACCAAGTTTTTGGATTCATTACCGGGGATTGTTCTTGTGTATAATTTATGATCACAATTTCGTGCACCAAGTTTTTGGCGCCGTTGCCGGGGATTGTTCTTGTGTATGGACAACTGACGGTTCATCTTGTTGCTTAGATTAGGCATTTATTTTTTTTCAAAATTCTTGAAGATGAATTCTAGAGTTTCATGATGATTTGTTGAAATCTGGCTGGCTGTAAAGCCATGTCTAATTTCATTGGACCGAGGTTTCAACTCATCATCACAAGAGCTTGTTGATTTTCATCAATCTTGCTTTTGGAGCAGTGATTTGCTAAGGTTTGGCTGGCCTTTGGCCATGTCTAGTGTTTTGGACCGAAGCTTTCTTTGAAAGCTTGGCTGGCTGTGAAGCCATGTCTAATTCCTGGACCGGAGTCTTAGACTAGCATTGCACTGATTCCTGAAATTCTCATTAAGAATTTTGATGTTTTCACTTAATTTTCGAAAAACACAAAAAAAAATTAGAAAATCATAAAAACCAAAAATATTTCTTGCTTGAGTCTAGTGTCTCATTTTAAGTTTGGTGTCAATTGCATGCATTCATTCATGTGTCTTAAGGATCTTCAAGTAATTCTTGATGATTTCTTACTCTGATCTTTGAATTCTCTTGACTTGAGTGTTTATGTGTCTCATATAGTGTCAATAGTATACAAACTGCTAAGTTTCGTGTCTTGCATGCATTGTTATTTGATTCTTGTTGCATTTTGATTATTAAAAATCCAAAAATATTTTTTATTTTGTGTCTTTTCAAGTCAATAATACAGAGAATTGAAGCTTCAGAACATACTGCAGAGGAATTATACAGAAAAAGCTGGGCATTCAAAAATGCCCAGTGAAGAAGGCAGACTGGCGTTTAAACGCCAGCCAGGGTACCTGGTTGGGCGTTTAACGCCCAAAAAAGGTGCATTTTGGGCGTTAAACGCCAGAATGGATACCATTCTGGGCGTTTAACGCCAGGATGGTGTTAGGGGGAAGATTTTGTTTTCAAATCAATTTTTTTCAAAGTTTTTCAAAATCAAATCTTTTTCAAATCATATCTTTTCAATCAAATGTTTTCAAAATCAATTTCTTTCCTTTTTCAAAGATACTTACTAACAATTAATGATTTGATTGAACATCTCATATTTGTTGCCTTTTCTGTTAAAAAAGGTTTAATGTTTGAATCATATCTTTTCTTGTTAGGCAAGTCATTAATTTTTAAAATCAAATCTTTTTAAAATTGTTTTCAAATCATATCTTCTCAATCACATCTTTTTAAAACCAATCATATCTTCTCAACCACATCTTTTTCAAAATAGTTTTCAATCAAATCTTTTTAATTTCTAATTTCAAAATCTTTTTCAAAAATCACTTTACTTCTTTCCCACTTTTGTTTTCGAAAATCAATTAGTGTTTTTCAAAAATGTTTTCAAAATATTTTAATTAATTTTCGAAAAATTACTTCCCTCCTTCTCACATCCTTCTATTTATGGAGTACCACTCCTTCTTAATGCACAATTCGAACCTTATCTAAGTAAAGTTCGAATTCTTGTTCTCCTTCTTCTTTCTATTTCTCTTTTCCTCTGACACCTCAAGGAATCTCTATACTGTGACATAGAGGACTCCACATTTTCTTGTTCTCTTCTCTTTCATATGAGCAGGAGCAGAGACAAAGGCATTCTTGTTGAAGCTGACCCTGAACCCGAAAGGACCTTGAAGAGAAAACTAAGAGAAGCCAAAGCACAACTCTCTTTAGAGGACCTGACCGAATTCTTCAAAGAAGAAGAAGACATGGCAGCCGAAAACAACAATAATGCAAACAATGCAAGGAAGGTGCTGGGTGACTTTACTGCACCTACTCCTGATTTTTATGGGAGAAGCATCTCTATCCCTGCCATTGGAGCAAACAACTTTGAGCTTAAGCCTCAATTAGTTTCTCTAATGCAACAGAATTGCAAGTTCCATGGACTTCCAATGGAAGATCCTCATCAGTTCTTAGCTGAATTCTTGCAAATCTGTGACACAGTCAAGACTAATGGGGTTGACCCTGAGGTCTATAGACTGATGCTATTCCCTTTTGCTGTAAGAGACAGAGCTAGGATATGGTTGGACTCTCAACCTAAAGAAAGCCTGGACTCTTGGGAAAAGCTAGTCAATGCCTTCTTGGCAAAATTCTTTCCACTTCAGAAATGGAGTAAGCTTAGAGTGGAAGTCCAAACCTTCAGACAGAAGGATGGCGAATCCCTCTATGAAGCTTGGGAAAGATACAAACAATTGATCAGAAAATGTCCTTCAGACATGCTTTCTGAATGGAGCATCATAGGTATTTTCTATGATGGTCTCTCTGAACTATCCAAGATATCTTTGGATAGCTCTGCTGGAGGATCTCTTCATCTGAAGAAGACGCCTACAGAGGCTCAAGAGCTAATTGAAATGGTTGCAAATAACCAATTCATGTACACTTCTGAAAGAAATCCTGTGAACAATGGGACTAGTCAGAAGAAAGGAGTTCTTGAGATTGACACTCTGAATGCCATATTGGCTCAAAACAAGATATTGACTCAGCAAGTCAATTTGATTTCTCAAAGTCTGTCTGGAATGCAAAATGCACCAAGCAGTACTAAGGATGCTTCATCTGAAGAAGAAGCTTATGATCCTGAGAATCCTTCAATGGAAGAGGTGAATTACCTAGGAGAACCCTATGGAAACACCTATAATTCTTCATGGAGAAATCACCCAAATTTCTCATGGAAGAATCAAGAGAGACCTCAACAAGGTTTCAACAATAATGGTGGAAGAAACAGGTTTAGCAATGGCAAGCCTTTTCTATCATCTTCTCAGCAACAGACAGAGAATTCTAAGCAGAACTCCTCTGACTTAGCAACCATGGTCTCTGATCTAATCAAAACCACTCAAAGTTTCATGACTGAAACAAGGTCCTCCATTCGGAATTTGGAGGCACAAGTGGGACAGCTGAGTAAGAAAATTACTGAACTCCCTCCAAGTACTCTTCCAAGTAATACAGAAGAAAATCCAAAAGGAGAGTGCAAGGCCATAAACATGGCCGAATTTGGAGAGGAAAGAGAGGAAGTGGACGCCACTGAGGAAGACCTCAATGGGCGTGCACTAGCCTCCTCTGAGTTCCCCAATGAGGAACCATGGGAATCTGAGGCTCAAAATGAGACCATAGAGATTCCATTAGACTTATTTCTGCCTTTCATGAGCTCTGATGAGTATTCTTCCTCTGAAGAGGATGAGTATGTCACTGAAGAGCAAGTTGCTAAATACCTTGGAGCAATCATGAAGCTAAATGACAAGTTATTTGGAAATGAGACTTGGGAGGATGAACCCCCTTTGCTCACCAAAGAACTGGATGACTTGTCTAGGCAGAAATTACCTCAAAAGAAACAAGATCCTGGGAAGTTTTCAATACCTTGTACCATAGGCACCATGACCTTCAAGAAGGCTCTGTGTGACTTAGGGTCAAGTGTAAACCTCATGCCTCTCTCTGTAATGGAGAAGCTAGTGATCTTTGAGGTACAAGCTGCAAGAATCTCACTAGAGATGGCAGACAACTCAAGAAAACAAGCTTATGGACTTGTAGAGAATGTTTTGGTAAAAGTTGAAGACCATTACATCCCTACTGATTTCATAGTCCTAGAGACTGGGAAGTGCATGGATGAATCCATCATCCTTGGCAGACCCTTCCTAGCCACAACAAAGGCTGTGATTGATGTTGATGGAGGTGAACTGATCATTCAAGTGAATGAAGAATCCTTTGTGTTTAAGGCTCAAGGATACCCCTCTGTCATCATGGAGAAGAAGCATGAAGAGCTTCTCTCAAATCAGAGACAAACAGAGCCCCCACAGTCAAACTCTAAGTTTGGTGTTGGGAGGCCACAACCAAACTCTAAGTTTGGTGTTGAACCCCCACAACCAAACTCTAAGTTTGGTGTTGGGAGGGTCCAACATTGCTCTGAGTATCTGTGAGGTTCCATGAGAGCCCTCTGTCAAGCTACTGACATTAAAGAAGCGCTTATTGGGAGGCAACCCAATGATTATATTTTATATATTTTCTTTTGTTATTTTATGTTTTTTGTAGGTTGATGATCATAAGAAGTCACAAAATCCATTGAAAAAGCAAAAACAGAATGAAAAACAGGAAGAAAAATAGCACACCCTGGAGGAAGAACTCACTGGCGTTTAAACGCCAGTGAGGCTAGCAGTTGGGCGTTTAACGCCCAGTCTGGCACCATTCTGGGCGTTTAACGCCAGAAAGGGGCACCAGACTGGCGTTAAACGCCAGGAAAGGGTAAGAACCTGGCGTTAAACGCCAGAAATGGGCACCAGCCCGGCGTTTAACGCCAGATTTGGCACAAAACGTGATTTTGATTGCCATTTGGTGCAGGGATGACTTTTCCTTGACACCTCAGGATCTGTGGACCCCACAGGATCCCCACCAACCCCACCACCCTCTCTCTTCTTCACCCATTCACCAATCACCTCAATACCTCTTCCCCAAAAACCCCCACCTATCAAATCCCACTATCATCATCACTCCTTCATTTTCACACACCCTAAACACTACTTCTTCCCCTAATGGCCGAAACACAAAGCCATTCCCTTCTTCCTCATTTCTTCTTCTTCTACTCTCTTCTTTCTTTTTTTGCTCGAGGACGAGCAAACCTTTTAAGTTTGGTGTGGTAAAAGCATTGCTTTTTGTTTTTCCATAACCAGTTATGGCATCCAAAGCCGGTTCAACTGAGAAGGCATGACCTCAAGGGATGGAGCAAACAAGAGACCCCTCTCATCAAGAGATCCCTGAGATACCTCAAGGGATGCACTTTCCTCCACAAGACTATTGGGAGCAAATTAACACCTCCCAAGGAGAATTGAGTTCCAACATGGGACAACTAAGGGTGGAGCACCAAGAACATTCCATCCTCCTCCATGAAATTAGAGAAGATCAAAGAATCATGAGAGAGGAGCAACAAAGACAAGGAAGAGACATTGAGGAGCTCAAGCACTCCATAAGATCTTCAAGAGGAAGAACAAGCCGCCATCACTAAGGTGGACCCGTTCTTTAATCTCCTTGTTCTTTACTTTCCTGTTTTTCGAATTTTAGTGCTTATGTTATCTATGTTTGTGTCTTGTGATCATTAGTGTCTTAGTGTCTATGCCTTAAAGCTATGAATATGAATCCATCACCTTTCTTAAATGAAAACTGTTTTTATCACAAAAGAACAAGAAGTACAGGATTTCGAATTCATCTTTAAAACTAGCTTAATTAGTTTGATGTGGTGACAATACTTTTTGTTTTCTGAATGTATGCTTAAACAGTGCATATGTCTTTTGAATTTGTGGTTCATGAATGTTAAAATTGTTGGCTCTTGAAAGAATGATGAAAAAGGAGACATGTTACTGAGGATCTGAAAAATCATAAAAAATGATTCTTGAAGCAAGAAAAAGCAGTGAATACAAAAAAAAAAGAGAAAGAGAAAGGGAGAAAGAGAAAAAGAAAGAAAAAAGAAAGAAATAAAGTTGTGATCCAAGGCAATAAGAGTGTGCTTAAGAACCCTGGACACCTCTAATTGGGGACTTTAGCAAAGCTGAGTCACAATCTGAAAAGGTTCACCCAATTATGTGTCTGTGGCATGTATGTATCCGGTGGTAATACTGGAAGACAGAGTGCTTTGGGCCACAGCCAAGACTCATAAAGTAGCTGTGTTCAAGAATCATCATACTTAACTAGGAGAATCAATAACACTATCTGGATTCTGAGTTCCTAAAGAAGCCAATCATTCTGAATTTCAAAGGATAGAGTGAGATGCCAAAACTGTTCGGAGGCAAAAAGCTACTAGTCCCGCTCATCTAATTTGGAGCAAAGTTTCATTGATAATTTGGAGTCTATAGTATATTCTCTTCTTTTTATCTTATTTGATTTTCAGTTGCTTGGGGACAAGCAACAATTTAAGTTTGGTGTTGTGATGAGCGGATAATATGTACGCTTTTTGGCATTGTTTTTAGTATGTTTTTAGTATCTTTTAGTTAGTTTTTATTATATTTTTATTAGTTTTTAATTAAAATTCACTTTTCTGGACTTTACTATGAGTTTGTGTGTTTTTCTGTGATTTCAGGTATTTTCTGGCTGAAATTGAGGGATCTGAGCAAAAATCTGATCCAGAGACTCAAAAGGACTGCAGATGCTGTTGGATTCTGACCTCCCTGCACTCGAAGTGGATTTTCTGGAGCTACAGAAGCCCAATTGGCGCGCTCTCAATGGCGTTGGAAAGTAGACATCCTGGGCTTTCCAGCAATATATGATAGTCCATACTTTGCCCAAGATTTGATGGCCCAAACCGGCGTTCAAAGTCACCTACAGAAATTCCAGCGTTAAACGCCGGAACTGGCACCTAAATGGGAGTTAAACGCCCATACTGGCATAAAAGCTGGCGTTTAACTCCAGGAAGAGTCTCTACACGAAAATGCTTCATTGCTCAGCCCAAGCACACACCAAGTGGGCCCGGAAGTGGATTTTTATGTCATTTACTTATCTCTGTACACCCTAGGCTACTAGTTCTCTATATATAGGACCTTTTACCATTGTATTTTTCATCTTTGGACATCTAGTTCTTAGATCATTTGGGAGTCTTTTGATCATGTTTTGATGATTGAACTCACTTTGGGAGGCTGGCCATTCGGCCATGCCTAGACCTTGTTCTTATGTATTTTCAACGGTGGAGTTTCTACACACCATAGATTAAGGTGTGGAGCTCTGCTGTACCTCGAGTATTAATGCAATTACTATTGTTCTTCTATTCAATTCCGCTTGTTCTTTATCCAAGATATCACTTGTTCTTCAACTTGATGAATGTGATGATCCGTGACACTCATCATCATTCTCACCTATGAACAAGGTGACTGACAACCATTCTTGTTCTACAAGCATACGAGGCTTAGTGAATATCTCTTGGATTCTTTAACCGGAATCTTCGTGGTATAGGCAAGAACTGATGGCGGCATTCAAGAGAATCCGGAAGGTCTAACCTTGTCTGTGGTATTCTGAGTAGGATTCAATGATTGAATGACTGTGACGTGCTTCAAACTTGTAACCTGCTGGGCGTTAGTGACAGACGCAAAAGAGGGATTCTATTCCAGTAGGGGAGGGAACCAACCGGTGATTAGCCGTACTGTGACAGAGTGCGTGAGCATTAGTTTTCACTGAGAGGATGGGAGGTAGCCATTGACAACGGTGAAACCCTACACAAGCTTGCCATGGAAAGGAGTAAGAAGGATTGGATGAAGACAGTAGGAAAGCAGAGAGACGGAAGGGAAGGCATCTTCATACGCTTATCTGAAGCTCTCACCAATGATATACATAAGTACTTCTATCCTTTATCTTTATGTTTTATGCGTTCATCACTATACCCATTTAAGTCTGCCTGACTGAGATCTACAAGGTGACCATAGCTTGCTTCATACCACCAATCTCCGTGGGATCGACCCTTACTCGCGTAAGGTTTATTACTTGGACGACCCAGTGCACTTGCTGGTTAGTTGTGCGAAGTTGTGTTTATGCCATGGTATTGAGCACCAAGTTTTTGGATTCATTACCGGGGATTGTTCTTGTGTATAATTTGTGATCACAATTTCGTGCACCAGCTCCCTCCAGTTCTTTTTCCAGCTCTGCCACCTTCACCTCGAGCTCCTCCTTCAACCCCTTGATCCTATCATACTCCGACTTGGCCTCCTCCATGAAAGCCTTTGTGGCATGAACAGGAACATCTTGAGCAGTCCTAAACAAGGTTGCTCCCATATGTGCCATCTTGATACTACTTCGCGTAATAAAGTCCAAATGATGAAGAATGGACACATCATTCAAAGGCACAACACCATAGGGAGCAATTTACTGATCAAAGAACCCCACGACATCAAAGTCAGGGGCATCTAAATTGAAAGGCTCAGCAGTTCTCTGCTTCTTAGGAGAATGACCGGCAGTAGATGGGGTGGCAACACTGGCGGTCGGTAAAGGAGGAATAGATGAGGCCAGCCAAGCATTAGAAGTCGGGATGAATTTCTTTGGCCCAGAAGTGTCCGAGCTCGACCTCTCCAGGGAAGCCTTAGACGACCCCTACCCGGGAACCTTGGCCGAGATGTTTAAAGCTGCAGTCGCCTTTCTCGCCTTTTTAAAGGCCTTCATGGAATCATTATTTTTTACCATCTCTGAAAAATACACAGCAAGAAACCAAGTTATAAATTGGAAAGAAATGGAATAAACGCGACAAAGCAAACAAACACAAGAAGATGCAAAGGAAGTCGACCACTACCTAGCTCAGCTCGCAGAAGTGAGGGATCTCCTAGAAATTTCTTGGTATCAAGATAAGGAGGCTGCCCCCAGTTCTCTTCCAACACAGTCACAAAGGCGGCCTTCTTCTTAACAACACCAGGCTTTGTCAGAACAAAAAGATAAAAGAAGAGGGATTGGGAAGGCTGGACACCTAATTCACAGCACAACAATTGAAAAATCTTTATAAAACCCTAAGAGTTGGGATGTAGCTGGGATGGAGATACATTGCACGACCACAATAAATTGGTCTCAAAAGGAGTAAACAGAAAAATAATGTTCAGTTGGCTGAAAAAATAGTCATAGGCATAAAAAAAGGGATGCTCCCCCTGGACCGAAGTAAGGAAATAGACTCTCTCACAGAATCAGGTGCCACTAGCTTATAATTTTTCTCCTGCCCCAGATTACTACAAATCCGGTGATGTTTTCTAAGTTCCGCATAGAACTTAGAATTCTCTACGAAAACACACATCAGGACGAGGGAGTCCAGCCAGACAGACATACCTTCGGGGACCTTGGAAGACGTCTGATGAGCGGATAATTTATACGCTTTTTGGCATTGTTTTTAGATAGTTTTTAGTAGGATCTAGCTACTTTTTGGGATGTTTTTATTAGTTTTTAGGAAAAATTCACATTTCTGGACTTTACTATGAGTTTGTGTGTTTTTTTGTGATTTTAGGTATTTTCTGGCTGAAATTGAGGGACCTGGGCAAAAATCTGATTCAGAGGCTGACAAAGGACTGCTGATGCTGTTGGATTCTGACCTCCCTGTACTCGAAGTGGATTTTCTGGAGCTACAGAATTTTAAATGGTGCGCTCTTAATTGAGTTAGAAAGTAGACATCCAAGGCTTTCCAGCAATATATAATAGTTTATACTTTGCCCGAGTTTTGACGATGCAAACTGGCATTCAAACGCCCCTTCTCTGCCCTATTCTGAAGTCAAAACGCCAAAACTGGCATAAAAGTTGGAGTTAAACGCCCAAACTGGCATAAAAGCTGGCGTTTAACTCCAAGAGAAGCTTCTACATGTGTGAAGCTCAATGCTCAGCCCAAGCATACACCAAGTGGGCCCGGAATTGGATTTTTGCATCATTCACCTATTTATGTAAACCCTAGTAGCTAGTTTCATTATAAATAGGACCTTTTACTATTGTATTTTCATCTTTTGATCATCTTTTGATCTCTTGATCACATTTTGGGGGCTGGCCTTACGGCCATGACTGGACCATTATCACTTATGTATTTTCAACGGTGGAGTTTCTACACACCATAGATTAAGGTGTGGAGCTCTGCTGTTCCTCGAGTATTAATGCAAAGTACTATTGTTCTTCTATTCAATTCATGCTTATTCTTGTTCTAAGATATTCACTCGCACTTCAACCTGATGAATGTGATAATCCGTGACACTCATCATCATTCTCACCTATCAACGCGTGCCTGACAACCACTTCCGTTTTACACAAGATTGGGCGTGTATCTCTTGGATTCCTGGTCAACGACGCATGGTTGCCTCGCCTGACAACTGAGCCTTCCATTCCATAAGATCAGAGTCTTCGTGGTATAAGCTAGAATTATTGGCGGCCATTCCTGAGATCCAGAAAGTCTAAAACCTTGTCTGTGGTATTTCGAGTAGGATCTGGAAAGGGATGACTATGACGAGCTTCAAAATCGCGACTGTAGGGCGTAGTGACAGACGCAAAAGGACAGTAAATCCTATTCCTACACGATCGAGAACCAACAGCTGATTAGCCATGCAGGAAACCGTAGAGGACCTTTTTCACTGAGAGGATGGGAGGTAGCCATTGACGCCGGTGAAACCCTACATACAGCTTGCCATGGAAAGGAGTATGAAGGATTGGATGAAGGCAGTAGGAAAGCAGAGATTTAAAAGGAGCAAAGCATCTCCATACACTTATCTGAAATTCTCACCAATGAATTACATAAGTATCTCTATCTTTACTTTATGTTTTATTTATCTTTTAATTATGAAGACTATAACCCATTTGAATCCGCCTGACTGAGATTTACAAGGTGACCATAGCTTGCTTCAAGCCGACAATCTCTGTGGGATCGACCCTTACTCACGTAAGGTATTACTTGAACGACCCAGTACACTTGCTGGTTAGTTGTGCGGAGTTGTGACGAAGTGTGATTCACGTTTGAGAGCACAAAGTCTATTGGCGCCATTGTGATTATCACAATTTCGTGCACCAAGTTTTTGGCGCCGTTGCCGGGGATTGTTCGAGTTTGAACAACTGACGGTTCATCTTGTTGCTCAGATTAGGTAATTTTCCTTTATTTTATTTTCAAAAAGTTTTCAAAAAATCTTTCAAAATTTTCTTCTTTTTTTCATTTTTCCAAATATAATTTTCGAAAAATCCAAAAAAATTTCATAAAATCATAAAAACTCAAAAATATTTCATGGTTCTTGTTTGAATCTAGGGCCAAATTTTAAGTTTGGTGTCAATTGCATGATTTTAATTGTCTTGCAATTTTTGAAACACATACATTGTGTTCTTGATGATCTTCAAGTCGTTCTTGATGAATTGCCTTGTTTGATCTTCATGATTTATTGATTTGCACTGCATAATGTTCTACACATGCATTCTTGCATTCATATGGCCCAAACATGAGAAAGTTCTACGTTTGGTGTCCTCCAAGTTTTCTTTTATGGAAAACTAAGTTCTTGATGTTCATCTTGATCTTCATGATTGTTCTTGGTATTCATCTTAACGTTCATAATGTTCTTGCATATATCTTGTGTTTTGGTCCAAGAATTATATGTTTTGACTCATTTTGCTATTTTTCAAAATTGAAAACATATCTTCTTGAATAAAGGATATAGCAAAATGAAGATCCAAGAACATAAAGCAGGGGATTTACAGAGAAAAACCTGGGTGTTCAAAACGCCCAGTGAAGAAGGAAAACTGGCGTTTAAACGCCAGCCAGGGTACCTGGTTGGGCGTTTAAACGCCCAGTAAGGAAGGAAAACTAGCATTTAAACGCTAGCCAGGGTACCTGGCTGGGCGTTTAAATGCCCAAACCATGCAGCAATTGGGAGTTAAACGCCCAAAACATGCAGCTCCTGGGCGTTTCACGCCAGGATGAGACAAGGAGAGGAATTTTGTTTTCAAATAAAATCTTTTTCAAATCTTCATATTTTTTTTTCAAAATCAAATCTTTTTCAAATCAAATATTTTCAATTATATCTTTTTCAAAAAAAATCAAATCTTTTTAATTTTCTTTTCAAATCTTTTTCAAAATAAATTTCAGTCATATCTTTTCAAACATATCTTTTTCAAATCATAACTTTTTCAAAATCAATTTCAAAATCTTTTCTAACTTCTTATCTTTTCAAAATTGATTTTCAAATCTTTTTCAACTGCATAATTGACTTTTTGTTTGTTTTATTATTTCTTATCTTTTTCAAAACCACAACCAATTTTTCAAAAATTTATTTTAAATCTTATTCTTTTTATTTTCAAAAATTCTTTCCCCCCTCTCTCATCTTTTTCTATTTGAACACTAACATTCCTCCTCCATTGTCAATTCGAACTCCATCCTTCTATTCTTATTTTCCTCTGACACCTCAAGGAATATCTATACTGTGACATAGAGGATTCCATATTTTTTTTGTTTTCGTCTCTTTCATATGAGCAGGAACAAAGATAAAGGCATACTTGTTGAAGCTGATCCTGAACCTGAAAGGACTCTGAAGAGGAAGCTAAGAGTAGCTAAAGCACAAAACTCTGAAGAGGACCTCACTAAAATTTTTGAAAAGGAAGCAGCAAAAGAAACAATTATGGCCGAACCAAACAACAATGCAAAGAAGATCCTTGGTGATTTTACTACACTAACTTCCAACCTTTATGGAAGAAGCATCTCAATCCCTGCCATAGGAGCAATAATTTTGAGCTAAATCCTCAATTAGTTTTTCTACTGCAACAGAACTGCAAGTTTCATGGACTTCCATCAGGAGACCCTTCTCAGTTCTTATCTGAGTTCTTGTAGATCTGTGATACTGTTAAGACCAATGGAGTTGATCCTGAAGTCTACAAGCTTATGCTTTTCCCTTTTGTTGTAAGAGACAGAGCTAGAACATGGTTGAACTCACAATCTAGAGAGAGCCTGGACTCTTGGGATAAGCTGGTCACGGCTTTCTTAGCCAAGTTCTTTCCTCCTCAAAAGCTGAGCAAGCTTAGAGTGGATGTTCAAACCTTCAGACAGAAAGAAGGTGAATCCCTCTATGAAGCTTGGGAAAGATACAAGCAGCTGACCAAAAAATGTCCTTCTGATATGCTTTCAGAATGGACCACATTAGATATATTCTATGATGGTGTGTCTGAATTTTCCAAGATGTCACTGGAGCACTCTGCAGGTGGATCCATTCACCTAAAGAAAATGCCTGCAGAAGCTCAGGAGCTTATTGAAATGGTTGCAAATAACCAGTTCATGTATACTTCTGAGAGGAGTCCTGTGAGTAATGGGACGCCTCAAAAGAGAGGAGTTCTTGAAATTGATGCTCTGAATGCCATACTGGCTTAGAACAAAATATTGACCCAACAAGTCAATATGATCTCTCAGAGTCTGAATGGATTTCAAAATGTATCCAACAGTACTAAAGAAGTATCTTCTGAAGAAGAAGCTTATGATCCTGAGAACCCTACAATGGCAGAGGTGAATTACATGGGTGAAGCCTTTGGCAATACCTATAATCCTTCATGGAAAAATCATCCAAATTTTTCATGGAATAATCAACAGGAGCAAGGCTTCAATAATAACAATGGTAGAAGAAACAAGTTTAGCAATAGCAAACCTTTTCCATCATCATCTCTGCAACAGACAGTGCATTCTGAGCAAAATCTTTCTAGCTTAGCAAACATAGTCTCTGATCTATCTAAGGCTACTCTTAGTTTCATACTGAAACAAGATCTTCCATTAGAAATTTAGAGGCACAAGTGGGCTAGCTGAGTAAAAGGGTTACTGAAACTCCTCCTAGCACTCTCCCAAGCAATACAGAAGAGAATCCAAAGGAGAATGCAAGGCCATTGATATAATTAGCATGGCTGAAACCTTAGGGAAGGAGGATGACAAAAATCCCAATGAGGAAAACCTCAAGGAATGTCCACCATTCAGTAAGGAGTGCCCTAATGAGGAACCAAAGGGATCTGAGGCTCATACAGAGACCATAGTGATTCCCTTGGACCTCCTTTTACCATTCATGAGCTCTGATGACTATTCATCTTCTGAAGAAGATGAAGACATTGTTGAAGGACAAGTTGCCCGATATTTAGGAGCAATCATGAAGCTGAATGCCAAGCTATTTGGTAATGAGACTTAGGAGGAAGAGCCTCCCTTGCTCACCAATGAACTGAATACATTGGTTCAGTAAAATTTACCTCAAAAGAAACAGGATCCGGGTAAATTCTTAATACCCCGTACCATAAGCACCATGACCTTTGAAAAAGCTCTGTGTGACCTAGGGTCAGGGATAGACATGATGCCCCTCTCTGTAATGGAGAGACTGGGAATCTATGAGGTACAGGCTGCCAAATTCTCATTGGAGAAGGTAGATAAATCTAAGAAACAGGCTTATAGACTAGTAGAGGACGTGCTAGTGAAGGTTGAAGGCCTTTACTTCCCTGTTGATTTCATAATCCTAGACACTAGGAGGGATGAGGATGAATCCACCATCCTTGGAAGACCCTTCCTAACCACAGCAAGAGCTGTGATTGATGTTGACAGAGGAGAGTTGATCCTTCATGTGAATGAAAAATTCCCTGTCGTAAAGACTCAAGGTTCTCCATCTGTAACCATGGAGAGTAAGCATGAAGAGCTTCTCCAAATACAGTGTCAAACAGAGCCCCCACATTCAAACTCTAAGTTTGGTGTTGGGAGGCCACAGCCAAAATCTAAGTTTGGTGTTGAGAGATTGGTGCACGAAAATTACACTCATACTATGTAATTCCGCACAACTAACCAGCAAGTGCACTGGGTCGTCCAAGTAATACCTTACGTGAGTAAGAGTCGATCCCACGGAGATTGTTGGCTTGAAGCAAGCTATGGTTATCTTATTATTCTTAGTCAGGATACCAATAGGGTTCTTTAGTTTCAATTGTAAAAAGTGAAAGAGCATGAAATGAGTAATTGTTACGCAGTAATGGAGAATGTGTTGGAGTTTTGGAGATGCTTTGTCTTCTAAATCTCTGCTTTCTTACTGTCATCTTCTTCATGCATGCAAGGTTCCTTCTATGGCAAGCTGTGTGTTGGTGGATCACCGTTGTCAATGGCTACCATCCGTCCTCTCAGTGAAAATGGTCCAAATGCACTGTCACCGCACGGCTAATCTTCTGTCGGTTCTCGATCATGTCGGAATAGGATCCATTGATCTTTTTGCGTCTATCAGTAAGCCTAACACTCACGAGTTTGAAGCTCGTCATAGTCATCCAATCCCTGAATCCGACTCGGAATACCACAGACAATGTTTAGACTTTTTGGATTCTCAAGGATGCTGCCAATGGATTCTAGCTTATACCACGAAGACTCTGATTAAGGAATCTAAAAGATACTCATTCAATCTAATGTAGAACGGAGGTGGTTGTCAGGCATGCGTTCATAGGTTGAGAATGGTGATGAGTGTCACGGATCATCACCTTCTTCATATTGAAGTGCGAATGAATATCTTAGATAGAAACAAGCGTGTTTGAATAGAAAATAGAAATAATTGCATTAATTCATCGAGATGCTGCAGAGCTCCTCACCCCCAACAATGGAGTTTAGAGACTCATGCCGTCAGAGAATACAAAGTTCAGATCTAAAATGTCATAAGGTCCAGAATAAATCTCTAAAAGTTATTTAAATACTAAACTAGTAACCTATGTTTACAGAAAATGAGTAAACTAAGATAGATACTGCAGAAATCCACTTCTGGGGCCCACTTGGTGTGTGTTGGGGCTGAGACTTAAGATTCTCACGTGTCTGGGCTATTTCGGAAGTTAAACATTAGGTTGTAACCTGTTTCTGGCATTTAACTCCAACTTGCAACCTGTTTCTAGCGTTCAACGCTAGAATGCAACATGGAACTGGCGTTAAACGCCAGTTTACGTAGTTTATCTTCGAGCAAAGTATGGACTATTATATATTGCTGGAAAGCCCTGGATGTCTACTTTCCAACCCAATTAAGAGCGCGCCAATTGGACTCTTGTAGCTCCAAAAAATTCATTCCGAGTGCAGGGATGTCAAAATCTAACAGCATCAGTAGTCCTTTTTCAGCCTGAATCAGATTTTTGCTAAGCTCCCTCAATTTCAGCCAGAAAATACCTGAAACTACCGAAAAACACACAAACTCATAGTAAAGTTCAGAAATATGAATTTTGCCTAAAAACTAATAAAAATATACTAAAAACTAACTAAAACATACTTAAAACTACATGAAATTACCCCCAAAAAGCGTATAAAATATCCGCTCATCACAAAACCAAACTTAAACTGTTGCTTGTCCCCAAGAAACTAGATAAATAAAATAGGAAAGAAAGAAATTAAGAAGCAATAATATCTCAGAGTTTCAAGTGAAGCTCAGATTCTAATTAGATGAGCGGGGCTAGTAGCTTTTTGCTTCCGAATAGTTTTGGCAACTCACTTTATCCTTTAAAATTCAGAATGATTGGCATCCATAGAAACTCAGAATTTATATTGTATTATTGATTCTCCTAGTTTAGTATGTTGATTCTTGAACACGGCTATTTTATGAGTCTTGGCCGTGGCCCTAAGCACTTTGTTTTCCAGTATTACCACCGGATACATAAATGCCACAGACACAAAACTGGGTAAACCTTTTCAGATTGTGACTTAACTTTGCTACAGTCCCCAATTAGAAGTGTCCAGAGTTCTTAAGCACACTCTTTTTCTTTGGATCACGACTTTAACCACTCAGTCTCAAGTTTTTCACTTTGACCTACATGCCACAAGCACATGGTTAGGGACAGCTTGATTTAGCCACTTAGGCTTGGATTTATTTCCTTGGGCCCTCCTATCCATTGATGCTCAAAGCCTTGAATCCTTTTCACCCTTACCTTTTGGTTTAAAGGGCTATTGGCTTTTTCTACTGCTCATTCTCTTCTCTTTTTTTCTTTTTTTTTCACTGCTTTTTCTTGCTTCAAGAATCAATTTCATGATTTTTTAGATCAACAGTAATATTTCTCTTGTTCATCATTCTTTCAAGAGCCAACAATTTTAACATTCATAAAATTTAATATAAAAAATATGCATTGTTCAGGCATTCATTCAGAAGACAAAAAGTATTGCCACCACATATAAATAATTAGAATTTTCCTTATTAAAAACTCAAAAAAATATTGCCTCCTTATTCTAAAAATCTGCTATTTTATTTATGTTTGATGATGATGAGAAAAATAAATTATAGCTTAATTGGAGATAAAATCAAAATAGATATACTAATTACTACTACTCATATATAACTTCTAAGGTAAATTCCTAATAAGAACAATTATCACCAAGTTAAGGCTAAGATTAGGACTCAACAACCTTTATTTTGGGAGGTGGATGCTCCCTTAATCTATGGAGTGCGTGGTCCTTCAAGAGATAGCTTCTGACGCTTCAGTTCCCTCAGTTCACTCCTTTGCTCTTCTTGTTCCCCAAGAAGTTTGCAAAGCATGCTAGTTTGATTTTTCTGTTCTTCCTTTAGTTGGTCCATAGCTTCTTGCAACTTGGTAACAGATGCTTCAAGAGGCTCCCAGTATTCAATTTGAGGGATTTCCAGGAGGAACTCCTGTGCTTTCCTCTTGATTGGGTCGTCCTGCACTTGTTGTCCTTCCATTGACTTTTTGGTGATTGGTCGCTCAACTGAGATATACTCAGTTACTCCCATCTTCACCCCAGCATCTTTACATAGCATAGAGATTAAGCTTGGATAAGCTAATTTGGCATCTTTGGAGTTCTTGTTTGCAATTGTGTAAAGTTCACAAGAGATCAGCTGATGAACTTCCACTTCTTTTCCCAACATAATGCAATGGATCATTACTACTCTTCTGATGGTGACATCAGAGAGGTTGCTAGTGGGCAGTATAGAACGCCCAATGAAGTCCAGCCAGCCTCTGGCGACTGGTTTGAGATCTTCTCTCTTGAGTTGGTTAGGGACTCCTTTTGTGTTGGTTGTCCACTTGGTTCTAGGGAGGCATATGTCCTCTAGAATTTTATCCAAGCTCTTATCTGTTCTCATCATTCTCCTATTAAAGGAATCTGGGTCATCTTGCAGCTAAGGTAGCTTGAAGATCTCCCTGATTTTGTCAGGGTAGAGGTAAACAATCTTCCCTCTGACTAGCGTCCGATAGTCATAGAAGGCGGTTCCAGCTATTCTCTGCCTGTCTATTTGCCACAGATTAGAGTAGAACTCCTGAACCATGTTTTTTCCCACCTTTGTTTCAGGATTTGCTAGGATTTTCCAGCTTCTGTTTCAAATTTGCTCTTGGATCTCCGGATATTCATCTTCTTTCAGATCGAATTTAACTTCTGGGATCACTGACCTTAGACCCATTATTTTGTAGTAATGGTCTGAATGTTCTTTGGTTAAGAACTTCCCTTGATTCCAAAGTGGTTTTGGAATATTCTCTTTTTTGCCTCTTGGAGTGGTTTGTTTTCCCTTAGGATCCATGATCTTAGTGGGTATTGGTTTAGTGATCACGGATAAACACACCAAACTTAGAGGTTTGCTTGTCCTCAAGCAAAAGAAAGGAAAGGAGAGGGATAAATGGAGAGCCAAGTTCGAATTGTGGAGGAGGGAGGGGAGCCGAACGTGGATTTAAAGGGAGGGAGTGGGTTTTCGAAAATTTTAAAGAAGATGTGATAGAAGATATGATTTGTAAAAGATAAGTATGATAGGAAAAAGATGCAATTTAAAATTAAAAAGATATGAAAGATATTTGAAAAAGATAAATCTAAATCTTGAAAAGAAGATATGATGAGTTTAAAAAGATTTGAGAAGAATTTAAAAAGATTTGTAAAGAATTCAAAAAGATAATTAAGTTTTGAAAAATATTTGAAAAGAAGTTGAAGAGGATTTAAAAAAAGATTTATGTTTTGAATTAAGATATATTTGATATTTTTGAAAAAAGATTTGAAAGATTAGGATTTGTAATATGTTTATGCAAGAAATTATGGATGGATATATGAAAATTAAAAAAAATCAAGTTGGGAACAAAAACTTCCTCCCTTCCACAATCCTGGCGTTAAACGCCCAACTGTTGCATGTTTTGGGCGTTTAACGCCCAGTTGGTGCTTGGTCTGGGCGTTTAACGCCCAGCTGTTGTTTCTAACTGGTGTTAAACGCCAGAAACTCCTTTATCACTGGGCATTTTTTTGAATGCCCAGGACACTGTAAATCTGGTGTTAAACGCCCAGAAGGTGCTTCTTTCTGGCGTTTAACGCTCAGATGGCTATCTCTATTGGTGGTAAACGCTCAGTAGATGCTTCTTTTGGGCGTTTAATGCCCAAAACAACTCTCACTGGCTTTTTCACACCAGTGAGCTTCTTTTTGCTGTTTTATCCTCTGAATCCTTTTGTAACTCTGTGAATTCATGCAATTGCTATTTTACCTTGAAGATAATTAATATGAACCTATAAAATTCAATTAATTTAACAAATAAGCTTTGTTAATGGCTGGGTTGCCTCCCAACAAGCGCTTCTTTATTGTCTTTAGCTGAACTATTACTGAGCTTTAATCAAGTCTCAGTTTTGAGCATTCTTGCTCAAAATTGCTTTCAAGATAATGTTTGACTCTCTGTCCATTAACAATGAACTTTTTGTTAGAATCATTATCCTGAAGCTCTACGTATCCATATGGTGACACACTTGTAATCACATATGGTCCTTTCCACCGGGATTTCAATTTCCCAGAGAATAATCTGAGCCTAGAATTAAACAGTAGAACTTTCTGCTCGGGCTCAAAGACTCTGGATGACAGCTTCTTATCATGCCATCTTTTTGCTTTCTCTTTGTAAATTTTTGTATTTTCGAAAGCATTCAGTCTGAATTCCTCTAGCTCATTTAACTAGAGAAATCATTTTTCTCCAGCTAACTTGGCATCAAGGTTTATGAATCTGGTTGCCCAGTAGGCCTTATGTTCCAGTTCCACTGGCAAGTGACAGGCTTTTCCATACACAAGCTGGTATGGAGAGGTCCCTATAGGAGTCTTGAATGCTGTTCTGTATGCCCACAGAGCATCATCCAAGCTTCTTGCCCAATCCCTTCTACGGTTAATCACAGTCAGTTCCAGGATTCTTTTAAGTTCTCTATTAGAAACTTCAGCTTGCCCATTTGTCTGTGGATGATATGGAGTTGCCACCCTGTGGATGATATGGAGTTGCCACCCTGTGGCTGACTCCATATCAAACCATAGCAGAGTAAAGCTGTTTATTGCAAAAATGAGAGCCCCATCACTGATTAGTACTCTAGGGACACCAAATTTGCTGAAGATATGTTTCTGGAGGAATTTTAGTATTGTCTTAGTATCATTAGTGGGTGTTGCAATAGCTTCCACCCATTTGGATATATAATCCACTCCCACCAGAATATAAGTATTTGAGTATGATGGTGGGAAAGGCCCCATGAAGTCAAAACCGCATACATCAAATAACTCAATCTCCAATATCCCTTGTTGAGGCATGACATAACTGTGAGGCAGATTGCCAGATCTTTGGCAACTGTCACAATTAAGTACAAACTCTCGGGAGTCTTTATAGAGAGTATGCCAATAGAAGCCACATTGGAGGACTCTTGTGGCTGTTCGCTCACTTCCAAAATGTCTTCCATATTGTGATCCATGGCAATGCCAGAGAATCTTATGTGCTTCTTCTTTAGACACACATCTACGGATTACTCCGTCTACACATCTCTTGAAGAGATATGGTTCATCCCAAAGATAGTACTTTGCATCCGTGATCAATTTCTTTGATTGCTGCCTACTATACTCTTTGGGTATGAATCTCACAGCCTTGTAGTTTGCAATGCCTGTAAACCATGGTATTTCCTGGATGGCAAAGAGTTGCTCATCCAGAAAGTTTTCAGAGATCTCAGTAAGAGGGAGGGACGCCCCTTCTACTGGTTCTATTCGGGACAGGTGATCTGCTACTTGGTTCTCTGTCCCTTTTCTGTCTCTTATTTCTATATCAAACTCTTGCAGAAGCAACACCCATCTTATGAGTCTGGGTTTTGAATCCTGTTTTGTGAGTAGATATTTAAGAGCAGCATGGTCAGTGTATACAATCACTTTTGATCCTACTAAATAAGATCTGAACTTGTCAATGGCGTAAACCACTGCAAGTAACTCTTTTTCTGTAGTTGTGTAGTTCTTCTGTGCGTCATTTAAAACACGACTGGCATAATAAATGACGTGCAGAAGCTTGTCATGCCTTTGTCCCAACACTGCACCAATGGCATGGTCACTGGCATCACACATTAGTTCAAATGGTAATGTCCAGTCTGGTGAAGAGATGACTGGTGCTGTGACCATCTTAGATTTCAGAGTTTCAAACGCCTGCAGACACTCCTTATCAAAGATAAATAGCGTGTCAGCAGCTAGCAGATTACTCAGAGGTTTGGCAATTTTTGAAAAATCTTTTATAAACCTCCTATAAAATCCTGCATGCCCCAGAAAGCTTCTGATTGCCTTGACATTGGCAGGTGGTGGTAATTTTTCAATTACCTCTACCTTAGCTTGATCTACCTGGTGCACGAAATTGTGATCACTACAACTTCGCACAACTAACCAGCAAGTGCACTGGGTCGTCCAAGTAATACCTTACGTGAGTAAGGGTCGATCCCACGGAGATTGGTGGTATGAAGCAAGCTATGGTCACCTTGTAAATCTTAGTCAGGCAAACTCAATTGTATATGATGATGAACGAAAATAATATAAAGATAAAGATAGTGATACTTATGTATATCATTGGTGTAAGAGCTTCAGACAAGCGTATGAAGATGCCTTCCCTTCCGTCTCTCTGCTTTCCTACTGCCTTCATCCAATCCTTTCTTACTCCTTTCCATGGCAAGCTCATGTAGGGTTTCACTGTTGTCAGCAGCTACCTCCCATCCGCGCAGTGAAAGCTAATGCACACACTCTGTCACAGTGCTGCCAATCACCGGTTTGGTTCCCTCCCCTACCGGAATAGAATCACTCTTTTGCGTCTGTCACTAACGCCCAGTAGGTTACAGGTTTGAAGCACGTCACAGTCATTCAATCATTGAATCCTACTCAGAATACCACAGACAAGGTTTAGACCTTCCGGATTCTCTTGAATGCCGCCATCAGGTCCTGCCTATACCACGAAGATTCCGAAGAATCCAAGAGATATTCACTAAGCCTCGGATGCTTGTAGAACAAGAATGGTTGTCAGTCACCTTGTTCATGGGTGAGAATGGTGATGGGCGTCAATCATCACCTTCATCAAGTTGAAGAACAAGTGATATCTTGGACAAAGAACAAGCGGAATTGAATGGAAGAACAATAGTAATTGCATTAATACTCGAGTACAGCAGAGCTCCACACCTTAATCTATGGTGTGTAGAAACTCCACCGTTGAAAATACATAAGAACAAGGTCTAGGCATGGCCGTGAGGCCAGCCCTCAAATGATCTAAGAACTAGATGTCCGAAGATTCAAATACAATAGTAAAAGGTCCTACTTATAGAAAACTAGTACATAGATGAGTAAATGACATAAAAATCCACTTCCGGGCCCACTTGGTGTGTGCTTGGGCTGAGCAATGAAGCATTTTTCGTGTAGAGACTCTTCTTGGCGTTTAACTCCAGCTTTTATGCCAGTTTGGGCGTTTAACTCCCAATTAGGTGCCAGTTCCGGCGTTTAACGCTGGGAATTCTGAGGGTGACTTTGAACGTCGGTTTGGGCCATCAAATCTTGGGCAAAGTATGGACTATTATATATTGCTGGAAAGCCCAGGATGTCTACTTTCCAACGCCGTTGAGAGCGCGCCAATTGGGCTTCTGTAGCTCCAGAAAATCCACTTCGAGTGCAGGGAGGTCAGAATCCAACAGCATCTGCAGTCCTTTTCAGTCTCTGAATCAGATTTTTGCTCAGGTCCCTCAATTTCAGCCAAAAAATACCTGAAATCACAGAAAAACACACAAACTCATAGTAAAGTCCAGAAAAGTGAATTTTAATTAAAAACTAGTAAAAATATAATAAAAACTAAACTAAAACTACTAAAAACATACTAAAAACAATGCCAAAAAGCGTACATATTATCCGCTCATCACAACACCAAACTTAAATTGTTGCTTGTCCCCAAGCAACTGAAAATAAAATAAGATAAAAAGAAGAGAATATACTATAGACTCCAAATTATCAATGAAACATAGCTCCAAATTAGATGAGCGGGACTAGTAGCTTTTTGCCTCCAAACAGTTTTGGCATCTCACTTTATCCTCTGAAATTCAGAATGATTGGCTTCTTTAGGAACTCAGAATCCAGATAGTGTTATTGATTCTCCTAGTTAAGTATGATGATTCTTGAACACAGCTACTTATTGAGTCTTGGCTGTGGCCCAAAGCACTCTGTCTTCCAGTATTACCACCGGATACATACATGCCACAGACACATAATTGGGTGAACCTTTTCAGATTGTGACTCAGCTTTGCTAAAGTCCCCAATTAGAGGTGTCCAGGGTTCTTAAGCACACTCTTATTGCCTTGGATCACAACTTTATTTCTTTCTTTTTCTTTTTCTCCCCTTTTTTTTTCGTTTTTCTCCTTCTCTTTTTTTTTTTTTTTTTTTGTATTCACTGCTTTTTCTTGCTTCAAGAATCATTTTTATGATTTTTCAGATCCTCAGTAACATGTCTCCTTTTTCATCATTCTTTCAAGAGCCAACAACTTTAACATTCATGAACAACAAATTCAAAAGACATATGCACTGTTCAAGCATACATTCAGAAAACAAAAGCATTGCCACCACATCAAACTAATTAAGCTAGTTTTAAAGATGAATTTGAAATCCTGTACTTCTTGTTCTTTTGTGATAAAAACAGTTTTCATTTAAGAAAGGTGATGGATTCATATTCATAGCTTTAAGGCATAGATACTAAGACACTAATGATCATAAGACACAAACATGGATAACATAAAGCATAATTTCGAAAAACAGAAGAATAAAGAACAAGGAGATTAAAGAACGGGTCCACCTTAGTGATGGCGGCTCTTTCTTCTTCTTGAAGATCCTATGGAGTGCTTGAGCTCCTCAATGTCTCTTCCTTGTCTTTGTTGCTCCTCTCTCATGATCCTTTGATCTTCTCCAATTTCATGGAGGAGGATGCATGTTCTTGGTGCTCCACCCTTAGTTGTCCCATGTTGGAACTTAATTTTTCTAGGGAGGTGTTAATTTGCTCCCAGTAGTCTTGTGGAGGAAAGTGCATCCCTTGAGGTATCTCAGGGATTTCTTGATGAGAGGGGTCTCTTGTTTGCTCCATCTTCTTCTTAGTGATGGGCTTGAGGTCATGCCTTCTCAGTTGAACGGCTTTGGATGCCATAAATGGTTATGGAAAAACAAAAAGCAATGCTTTTACCACACCAACTTAAAAGGTTTGCTCGTCCTCGAGCAAAGAAAAAGAAGAGAGTAGAAGAAGAAGAAATGGAGGAGAGGGAGATGGCTTTGTGGTTCGGCCAAAAAGGGGAAGAAGTGGTGGTTTATGAAGGATGGATGTCAGTGGTGAAGAGAAAGAGATGTTGAGGTGATTGGTGAATGGGTGAAGAAGAAGAGAGAGAGTGGTGGGGTTGGTGGGGATCCTGTGGGGTCCACAGATCTTGAGGTGTCAAGGAAAAGTCATCCCTGCACCAAATGGCATCAAAATCCACGTTTGAGCCATTTCTGGCGTTAAACGCCGGGCTGGTGCCCATTTCTGGCGTTTAACGCCAGGTTCTAGCCCTTTTCTGGCGTTTAACGCCAGTCTGGTGCCCCTTTCTGGCGTTAAACGCCCAGAATGGTGCCAGACTGGGCGTTAAACGCCCAACTGCTAGCCTCACTGGCGTTTAAACGCCAGTGAGTTCTTCCTCCAGGGTGTGCTGTTTTTCTTCCTGTTTTTCATTCTGTTTTTGCTTTTTCAATGGATTTTGTGACTTCTTATGATCATCAACCTACAAAAAATAAAATAAAATAAAAATAACAAAAGGAAATAGTTAATTATAAAACATTGGGTTGCCTCCCAACAAGCGCTTCTTTAATGTCATTAGCTTGACAGAGGACTCTCACGGAGCCTCACAAATGATCAGAGCAATGTTGAAACCTCCCAACACTAAACTTAGAGTTTGAATGTGGGGGTTCAACACCAAACTTAGAGTTTGGTTGTGGCCTCCCAACACCAAACTTAGAGTTTGACTGTGGGGGCTCTATTTGTCTCTGATTTGAGGGAAGCTCTTCAAGCTTCCTCTCCATGGTGACAGAGGGCTATCCTTGAGCTTTAAACACATAGGATTCTTCATTCACTTGAATGATCAGTTCACCTCCATCAACATCATCACGCCTTTGCTGTGGCTAGGAAGGGTCTGCCAAGGATGATGGATTCATCCATGCACTTCCCAGTCTCTAGGACTATGAAGTCAGTAGGATGTAATGGTCTTCAATCTTCACCAAAACATTCTCTACAAGTCCATGAGCTTGTTTTCTTGAATTGTCTGCCATCTCTAATGATTCTTGCAGCTTGTACCTCAAAGATCCCTAATTTCTCCATTACAGAGAGGGGCATGAGGTTTACACTTGACCCTAAGTCACACAAGGCCTTCTTGAAGGTCATGTGCCTATGGTACAAGGTATAGAAAATTCCCAGGATCCTGCCTCTTTTGAGGCAGTTTCTGCCTAGACAAGTCATCCAGTTCTTTGGTGAGCAAAGGTGGTTCATCCTCCCAAGTCTCATTTCCAAATAACTTGTCATTTAGCTTCATGATTGCTTCAAGGTATTTAGCAACTTGCTCTTCAGTGACATACTCATCCTCTTCAGAGGAAGAATACTCATCAGAGCTCATGAATGGCAGAAGTAAGTCCAATGGAATCTCTATGGTCTCATTTTGAGCCTCAGATTCCCATTGTTCCTCATTGAGGAACTCAGAGAGATTGGTGCACGCCCATTGGGGTCTTCCTCAATGGCGTCCACCTCCTCTCTTTCCTCTCCATATTCGGCCATGGTTATGGCTTTGCACTCTCCTTTTGGATTTTCTTCTGTATTACTTGGGAGAGTGCTAGGAGGGAGTTCAAAATTTTCTTGCTCAGCTGTCCCACTTGTCCTTCCAAATTTCTGATGGAGGACCTTGTTTCATTCATGAAACTTTGGTGGTTTTTGATTAGATCAGAGACCATTGTTGCTAAGTCAGAAGTACTCTGCTTAGAACTCTCTGTCTGTTGCTGAGAAGATGATGGAAAAGGCTTGTTATTGCCAGCCTATTTCTTCCACCATTGTTGTTGTTGAAACCTTGTTGAGGTCTCTCTTGATTCTTCCATGAGAGATTTGGGTGAATTCTCCATGAAGAATTATAGGTGTACCATAGGGTTCTCCTAGGTAATTCACCTCTTCCATTGAAGGGTTCTCAGGATCATAAGCTTCTTCCTCAGATGAAGCCTCCTTAGTACTGTTGGTGCATTTGCATTCCAGACAGACTTTGAGAAATTAAATTGACTTGTTGAGTCATATTTTATCTGAGCCAATATGGCATTCAGAGTATCAATCTCAAGACTCCTTTCTTCTGATTAGTCCCATTGTTCACAGGATTCCTTCAGAAGTGTACATGAATTGGTTATTTGCAACCATTTCAATTAGCTCTTGACTGTGTCACAGATTTGCAAGAACTCAGCTAAAAACTGATGAGGATCTTCCATTGGAAGTCCATGGAACTTGCAATTCTGTTGCATTAGAGAAACTAATTGAGGCTTTAGCTCAAAGTTGTTTGCTCCAATGGCAGGGATAGAGTGCTTCTCCTATAGAAATCAGAGTAGGTGCAGTAAAGTCACCCAGCACCTTCCTTGCATTATTGGCATTGTTGTTGTTTTCGGCTGCCATGTGTTCTTCTTCTTTGAAGAATTCGGTCAGGTCCTCTAAGAGAGTTGAGCCTTAGCTTCTCTTAGCTTTTGCTTCAAGGTCCTCTCAGGTTCAGGGTCAGCTTCAACAAAAATGCCTTTGTCTTTGTTCCTGCTCATATGAAAGAAGAGAACAAGAAAAATATGGAATCCTCTATGTCACAGTATAGATTCCTTGAGGTGTTAGAGGAAGAAGAGGAATAGAAGACGAAGTAGAAAATTCGAACTTATCAAAGAAGATGGAGTTCGAATTTTGCATTAAGGGATAGTGTTAGTCCAAAAGTAGAAGGATGTGAGAAGAAGGGAAGTAATTTTCGAAAATTTAAGTAAAAGATTTTGAAAAACATTTTGAAAAACACTAATTGATTCTCAAAAACTAAGAATAGAAAAAGAATCAAGTGATTTTTGAAAAAGATTTGAAATTAGAAATCAAAAAGATATGATTGAAAACTTATTTTGAAAAAATGTGATTGAAAAATTATGGTTTTAAAAAGATATGATTGAAAATATGATTGAAAACAATTTTAAAAGATATGATTTGAAAACATTTTAAAAAAGATTTGATTTTAAAAATTAATGACTTGCCTAACAAGAAAAGATATGATTCAAACATAAAACCTTCCTCAAGGCAAAAATGTTCAATCAAATCATTAATTGTTAGTAAGTATCTTTGAAAAAGGAAAGAACTTGATTTTGAAAACATTTGATTGAAAAGATATGATTTGAAAAAGATTTGATTTTAAAAAACTTTGAAAACTTGAAAAAAATTGATTTGAAAACAAAATCTTCCCCCTTTGCCATCCTGGCGTTAAACGCCCAGAATGGTGCACATTCTGGCGTTTAACGCCCAAAACTATACCCTTTTGGGCGTTAAACGCCCAGGCACCCTGGCTGGCGTTAAACGCCAGTCTGTCTTCTTCACTGGGCATTTTTGAATGCCCCAGCTTTTTCTGTGTGATTCCTCTGCAGTATGTTCTGAATCTTCAATTCTCTGTATTATTGAATTGATAAGACACAATTAGAAATATTTTTGGATTTTTAATAATAAGGAATAATCAAATGCAACTAAAATCAAATAACAATGCATGCAAGACACCAAACTTAGCAGTTTGTATATATGAGAAACAACAAAACACTCAAGTCAATAGAATTCAAAGATCAAAACAAGGAAATCATCAAGAACAACTTGAAGATCAATTAAGACACATGCAAAAATTCGAAAATGCAAGAAGAACAGAAACATGCAATTGACACCAAACTTAAAATGAGACTCTAGACTCAAACAAGAAATATTTTTGGATTTGATTTTTATAAATTTTTTTGTGCTTTTTCGAAAATTAAGTGAAAAATAAAGGTATCAAGATTCTTAATGAGAATTCCAGGAATCATGCA